>NW_019211455.1:5527793-5777846 GCF_002443255.2 Varroa destructor
AATATATATATATATATGTATATATATATATATATATATATATATGTATGTATATATATATGTATGTGTGTATATATATAGAGAGAGAGAGGGGGGGGAGGGAGGGAGGGGGAAGATATCACCGCTACATCGTAGTCGCAAAGTTCTATCTGCTTCGCAACTTCTTTCGACAGGAACCATCATAATCCTTCACGTAATACCCCCACAGCCCTATCTGAGGAAGACCCTTACGCAGCAAGCTACTGACAGGTCATACGCCAACGGACGCTATACTCTATGCTGACTCGCCGTGTTGCACCGCGTTTTATCTAGGTCTCGCATTCTGACATGACGAATTTCCACATAGATGACGCGACAGCTCTGTATTTGAGTTTTGAATCTGTGAAATAGTGCACTTCCTATGGGTGGAATTACCTGTTATAGACGACACCGTTTTTAAACAGGTATTTGATAACTAGAACTAAATCAACAGCACTCATATCTGGCGGTTGTAAAAATCGTGATTAGCAAGCATGCCATTAAA
This sequence comes from Varroa destructor, assembly GCF_002443255.2. NCBI lineage: Eukaryota > Metazoa > Arthropoda > Arachnida > Mesostigmata > Varroidae > Varroa > Varroa destructor. The sequence continues at coordinate 5,528,317 of NW_019211455.1, forward strand.
GACTCTGTGGAATGAAGAGGCTTTTGATTCCACTCATAACTAAATTATAATTATTCCTTCCTCATATGTATGGATATGGTAATTTTATAGAGCCAAATATCAAATTTGTCTATTTCAATAACTTCTAGTATACTGTACATAATTGGTAAAATGGACGCTGTTTCAAATACGCTTCAGGTTTACCATGTGTTACCTGATAACAATAATTCAAATTTTTTTGTGATACATATATACGTAGGCTAGTTCTTTTCCGTCGCCTGTTGATTGTTATCTTTTAGTTAGTCGACGATCTAGAGGCAAGATTCACACTAGATAGTGATAAACTCATATAAAAGTTTGGCCGGGATCTTGTTCTACTAGACCCAATGTATCCCATCTTGTATTTCCTAGTTTCTCATTATGATTTTGCTACTAAATATTCCCATATCGACTTGAACGCTCCCATATTGCCTTCGCGTAGCAACTGCTTCTGCGGCCTACCCATCCTAACCTGTCTCCTGTTTGATACGTGTTGGGAATTCGAAAAAGAAGGTAGCTCGAAGCGTTAGGTAGCGTTGGTGGCTGACTGAAGGACCGCCCACGCTTACCGAACGCTACTGGCTCCATTGCTGCTGCAGGTGTGTATGTTAGTGGCAGTGCTGGCTTACACGGTTGGCAGGTAACATCCGTTTGACCCTGCCATCCTGCCAGTAAAGCTGAGCGTTGGCTATGGCGCCTGTGGCGACACGACTAGTGCGGTTCAATACCAATATGAGCATCCAGAAGCCGCGTACCGCCTTTATCAGCCGTTCCAGGGGTCAGTGAATCTAGCAGTCTGCAGGCTTTGCCCGCCAGTCGCCACCGAACGAACACGGGAATAAACCAAGCGGTCAGCGAAACGAGCAAAACATAACGTCACATCGCGATGTGCTGTCGCTGCGAACGCTGCAACTTCATTACTTAACTGGCCAGTACGTTTCTACGCTCCGAGTCTACTTCCTCTTCGAAACAGTGTATCAATATCGCGCTAGACACCTGCATAGGCCAACAATGCATCTAGTCTATAAGGCATAACTTGAATTGCTCCGCTTAATTCTTTATCGCTACATAGTTGATAGGGCCTGGCAGTGACTGACTATTGTGTACGCGTTCAGAAGACATGCACATAAGTCTACGAATAGATGACACGTAAAAATAAAGAGCCCTGCTACATGTTTTGAGCTCACGACGATTCTTATCGAAGCCATGTACACTCTCCTCTGTTGAAAGAACATCGAAAGGAATGCCATTCTCGGCACATAACTATTAGAAAGCGCAACGTACATCTAGTCGACGTCAATCAAAACAAGAGGATGCATTAAGAAAGGCAGCGCGAGATCAACGTATGATCATGTCATCCTGAGATGCAGTCTATAGTAGTGTGAGAGGTTTTCCCCTATGTATCGAATCTTTTCTCTCACTACACAGTGCTCTCATCTTTTCGATCATGCTTCGCTTCAGCCGTCACTCAGACCTCAGTAAGGCGTTCGGCTTTGTTATAACCGAGGTAGCGTCAACTGTTCGTCGGAGCTGTAGGGAAGATGTTTGCGCTACTCAGAAAGGGGCCAGTGATGAGATCAAAGCAAAATAGTGATGCTCACTTACACGTCGGAGACGGCCATGTATTAAAAGATCGTGTAAATAGGACCGAATCGTTCTGTTGTCAAACAGAAAGCAGTGCTTCCCTTCCTCGCTTGGCAGCGAGCTCAATAATCCTATTGTAAGTTTCGATTGCAGGAGCAAACGCGGACGCAGGGAACCGATTTATTTATTTTTTCTATTTACCCCTCTAAGGCCGGTCGAATGGTCACACACTCGGTGTAATTCCCTCTTAGTTTAACCAAACTGGTTATCAAACAAGGTGTCCACAATAGGAGCTTAACTACAGTGGAAATTCTACCAAGACTGGATGAAGCTTTTATTCGTTGAGATTCGTTAGATCGTTGAGTTCTAGTTCTTCACAAACTAGCTGGCAAACATTTCACGTACAAATTCCCATCATAGTTTTAAAATTAGTTGAAACAATGCAATCTTTATCAAGCAGTTTTTACAATAGTAGAATTAAATAAAATGTAGATGATCAGGGGACTCTGATCACACGCACCGTTTCGGACTAATATAACGAGTGATTCATGTTCAACACTAAACCGAATATAACGTCTCGAATTTGACACAGCTTAACAAAGCAACTGAGATTAATAAATAGACAGACGCCGTCTTTTTAAGTTCGCTTAGAAGTTGTTTCTATCTATTTAATCCTATATCTCTATATTATCAGATATTGTGCAAGCTTTGGGTACATGAACTTGGTAACGAATCGGGACGCGGGGTGAACAAGTGTTTCCTAAAATATCTTCAAACTTTGCTGGAGCGCCAATGTCCTGGTAAGTCAACTTTTGGTACTTCTCCTTACGAAAGAGGCCTTCGAGAGAGAGCTGAGGTACCAAACTTGGGGGGTTACTGCAGATCGAGCTAGCCAGTGTTGTTTGGACGAGTTTGTTGCGTTTCTCACGGATCTGCTCGTCGTTAAGATAGCACGAACGATAGACTGTGTTTAGAACCAACAAGTATATTTGCAAACAGCGGCGAAAACGTTCGTTGTGCAGGAACTTCCGCGGTGTATGTGTCTTGTCCATAGTAAGCATAACATCGGTAACTAGTATGGTTGACTGTTTCACTCAATCAAGAGCGATTGGGAATTAAATAGACTGATAAGTTAAGGTTGGCTAGGCTAAAAATTCAGGATGTCAGTGTCGAGATCTAAAGAACTTTTCTAATTCTAAAAGCAGGAAAAATCTTCCTCATATTCTATGTTTTCGATGAAATTTGGACGCGCAAGCTTCTCTCTCCTCTCACGATAAATCGATTTGTATGACCAGTCTACACAGCATCTTCTTGGAGGTCGCTGCTGTGCAAACTTTTTCAACCCGTTCCAATAGGCGATAGAGCACAAATGTCAGTCCCGAATAACTACCAAAATGAAGTAGTCGATAAATTTTTGACCCTGTTTTTACTAATAGGGGTAATGCATGAATTTTCGCGCAGTCTTACCCATTCTGAAATACCTAAACTAATTAGGGAATTATTATTAACAAATGGCGTATCTATCTAGGTCACTATCATAATACTTATAAGATCCTTACAATAAAGCCAATCATTTGTAAATTAATTATATGTGTACTTCGTGTCGAACGAATATATATAAACATTAATCATTTACTTAACGTTTTGTAATTTTGGGTCACTTTCCTTTAGATTACTATACCGAATAGAGCACATTTCTGTTTGTTCTTCATCCCGTCGTTGCACGTCCATAGGAAAATGAATGAAGTCCACAAAGAACCAAACATTTATTTAATAAAGTGAGGCTTATATTGCAGGTTCAGCGAATTTGCAAAAGAAAACAACATGAAATTAAAGGGACTGGCCTAAAAAGCGAACTCACAGCCAAGTTTGTCCAGAAACTATGAAGACTAAATATCTAAATTCATATTTGTCACCTATTTGAGAAGTATGAATATATTTAACTACTTAATTTCTAAAGTAACTTCTGACTTGTTTAGCTCTGCTTTGCTTCGTCTGCACATAATATATATTCGAATTTTGTATCCGAACACTCCCTGAAGACTATGCTTCACGTACACTCTTTAAGGACGTACTAGTTTTTAATTATGGTTTTTTTTTAACGTTCATTAGAAAAAAAAATACCTTTTTAGTGTAATGATGGCTGTAAATGTTTAATTCTATAACATTTGATTGAACATCACTGAGGATACCAATGGTTTATACGGTGTCGATAGGAGTCATCTTCACTGTAACAAGACAGATATGAAACTGCAAGTTTTTTTTGTATACACAGGGAAAAGTTACGTTCGTCGTTCTTCAGTCTACAATCGCTCTATTTAGTATACCTTATTCGAAATATCGACTGCAGAATGCGCGCCTACTCTTTATGAGGAGCATATAGCCGGTTTACCTCTATGTCAACTTGAAGCATCCCGAGCCGCTTAGATGATTTGATATTCCTGCACCATTGTGATTGGCTGTTTTCTTTTTAGGTCCTACCTATGATTTCAAGTGTTGAAGCTACTTGTCGATTTACACACCTTCAGAGCTTCACGATGCGTTTACCTATCGACAAACTTTTATGATGAGAATATCTTGGTTTTTTTACGCAAATGGTCAAAGAAATCAGATTAAACGATCCAGACAGTCATTTTTTACCCTAAAATATCATGCCTTTATGATAATGAAAGTATAAATGTACAGAGACGACATGTGAAGGTAGAGCATTTATCTTCAGCAATTTAACTTCAATGACAAGATGAACGGGTCTCAGATCCGTTAGCGATAACGCGCTTATTCAGCCGACCTTATTTTTCCGACTTTAATACTAGGAAGTACTATTTGTATCCTGTGCCGATAGTGCGAGGGCTACCTAGTATGGCCTGTGACGCTCGTTATCGATTTTACATTTTCACGTAACTTTTCATCCACATTGATAAGTTCAGTGGAAGGCAATACCATTCCGTTCTATCAGCTCCAGAATGAAGTTCCAAAAATGTAGCTTTCCCATTTCGAATAAATTTAATTGTTTGCGAATCACCAAACTTAGCAGAGTCTAATACATAACAAGATCTTCCTTATGGGCACCTTTCATAGTTATCTAGACAAAGCAATTTACTCCATGTAATAGTGATTGGCGTTTAATATAACGTTATTAAATAGATCCAAGCTTTTATTTGTCTGAATCTAATTAATATGTTTAGTATATGCCATGTTCTATAGTTAATAAAAATCTAGTCGGACCGACTACTTGTGCTAAATTATCACAATCAGACATTTTCCCCAACTTCCACTATTTATGTGTGTAAACAAAACCTACTATGCGGCAGCCGCCACCATGGGTTTCCGATGCGACTATAAAACGTAATCGCTATCCCGATGTGTTTTTCTACATATATAGCTAAAGTGTGTGTACATATAAGCAAAGGTCTTATAGGAGGCGTAAGACACGACCGCCAACTTCAGCTAACTCGCCGGATGGACGATACGCTTCCTGCGTAAGAACATTTTCACTCGCAGAGCGAAGCTCGTTGGGATTAGCATTGCATATATCATATGAGATGTCGGGATAGCAAGGGAGGTGTCTCTACAGCTGAGAAGTAAGCGGCCCATGTACGCCATACGCAACTTCTATAGCTTAGTGAGAGTTACGTGAGGACCCTTCGCAATAACTGGTATCATATTGGCAAAAATCTCGTGTGTCTACTAGCTAACGCGAATACACTCGACTGTGTATTTCCTTCTATAAAACATGCACATTATGCTTAACGAGCTCCCGTATATCCGTAAACGCCATATTTCCCCATAGATCTAATACTGGTAGATGTTTGTTATTATTATGAGAAGTCCGCCGTACGATTACGTGTTTATACATGAGTATATATTTAATGTGTAAAGCGCCTACCTGAATTAGGTAGCACAATATAGAATGTAAAACAATATAACAACTGCGTGAGTAAAACTTGCCTATCCATTTCTCATTCGTCGACTGAGAATCTCCTGAGAATACATGGCAGGTTTAACTTTACTTTCTACGCATTGTCGACTGTTGTCCAAAGCCTCCATGGTCACTAGCACCACCATACTCATCTTACGAATGCCAGGCACCCGATTAAATATTAACCTCGAGAGATACCGTAGCCCAGAAGGGCTAAGGTAGCCTGCTAAAGCCACTGCTAGATTATAGACTATGGTTGTGCGGATGGCACGATACCCAGAAATAATGCACACCCGAAAAGGGGCGCGAATGACCTTAACAAAGAACGCCTGCAGCAACAGCAGTATCGGTAAGTGCAGTGTTATTCCACCAGGACCCAATATACACTTAAGTTCTATTCTATGTCCATTATATCCTTGTATCGACGACGGTTGTAAGGATATTGTAACCCTACTCTAGAACTAGGGTTAAAAACAGCGAGCAATAAAGAAAAAGACAGAACTAGGCCATTAGATCCCACCAATATTTCGTTTATTTTTGCAGGTAGAAAGTGCACGAAGTCGCTTCCGAGCACTGGACCCTTTTGATTGAAAAGGGTCACGGAGGAGACCTCTTTGTCTGCGCACACTCGCGCGCTTCCTGACAACTTTTTCGTAGGTCTAACTGCTGACGTACCCCTGGCGTCGTTGGTGCCAGCCAACTGTAAGTAAGGGTAAAGTTGGCAAATAAGAAAAGGAAGGCAAAAGTGGCCAATTAATTTCAACCTGTCCTCCCTCCATACCGCATTGCACTGTTCGACTTCCTATAGCCGCCCGTCAGCCCTGGTTCCACAAGTCAGCTTAGCTAAACCCAGGCCTTCCTTCTGCTTTATGGGCTCTTCGCACTGGAGCTGAGGTGGATTTAGGGGCGGACGCGGCTAACGCCCGGACATCAAGGCCCTGATTGATAAGATGTCCATGTTGTGTGAAACGCTGCGTATGGCAATGCTGGTACTTGCCAGGAGGTGGCTTGAGATGGTGAGGTGTCAGGAAACCTATCGTGTGGTTGCAGTGCGCCTGAACGAGAAGGAGTGGAGGGCAGGGACCAGCTTGTCCTAGCTTGGGACAATCTTTGCTCGGTTTCGCGGCAGAAAGCTGACGAACTCAATAGGATTAGAAAGAACTCAGGTAGGTTTAAACGTTTTGCCTGACACGCCGACGAAGCTCTCAAGGAACGCAAAAATATTATATGGATTAAAAATATTATACGATAAAAAATATCGTACCATATGGCTTATTTTTCTACTCAGTCCTCTAATTTTCATTCTTTTGTTGAAAAATCGCGTAATGTGATACGAAAGGCTGTTTAATGTATGCATATGAATTTTCACTTCTTTTATTTGACATAATATAATCTTTATGCTGGAGGAAATAATTGCTTGGCGCGCCGAAACTGAAAGCAAAAATAGATTCTAGCCCTATGCGGTTTTGTGGAGACATCGTATCACTTGCTGTGTTTTCCTAAGCAGTGCTTATCCATTATGGCTTCGACACAACGCCCAAGCTTCCTATATAATCGGGTCATCATAGCATACCCTAGAGTACAATTGGATCGGTTGGAGTGAAGAGAACATGAGTTTCAGGATGGGCGGGAGCCACGATGAGTTTTAGCCAGCAGCACTCACGGGATGGGTCTTGCTCACGTGGGTAATACAGCATGCTGCCGATCGTACTTCTGCCCTTTTTTTCGGGGGTACCCGTTTTCCTGACACTACCAGCCTACCTACTAGGGTAGATATAGGCCCATTTTCTAGTCCCAACCCTGAAGTAGGCGTATCACAACCACTCGTGACTCTATCTGGAGCTAGTCAAAGGGGGCAATACCCTAACTGAGCGTCCACTGCTATCGACGTTCGTCTCTCACAATGTGTGTATATTATTGTTATTATGTGTTCTATATGTGAGCATTAAACTATTAAGCGACCAATAGATGCCTTAGGAAAGAAGAGGCTAGCGGCAAGCAGCGCCTCAAAATGGGGCATAATCAATAACAGAGAAACTAGGAAAATAACCTTAACCTGTAGCAGGGATTTCGATCTGTTCAGTGTACAAGTAAAAAAGCTCGGGTATTGCCAACGAAGCAGTTGAAATTAACCTACAAGCGTAACTAACATACGCTGGGAATCTGTCAACACGGCTAGAAGACATATATACATGCATTCTTTTTATTTAAAGTATAACATTTACCTCGGAGCTCTTAAAATAAAAAAAAATACTGCTAAGTTAAACATAAAACAAACACAAGAAAAACAGCAAATCGGATTACTTAGTACGAATCTTCTACGTACTTTTTAGTGCTGAACTTTTTGCACAGTAATTGCGCTTCTAGAAAATAGAGAATTTTCAATTGCAGGTGTCGTTCTCAACTGGCTTAAATCATAACAGAAGAAGAAAGCGCCGTTGGATACGACAGTTGTTTTCGATGCTTATAACGTTCAGGCATATCTGAACGGGGTCGTGTTATTAGAAGGACTGTTCAAATATATAGATATGATATAAGCCATTTTTTTTAAATATAAGTATATATAAACTCGGCTAAATTAGGGCTAACTAACTTTCAAGATTCCTGTCGATTGTGCGACAGTATATATTCACAGATGCATTTAGAGACAACGCGGTAGTGCTAAATGGGACTGCCTGGTACTCTGAAGATTCCAAACAAATATTGGGCTGAAGAACGAGCTCTGCTGACCTACAAAGGACCTACAAAGGAAAACAAGGGAACGGGTATTTTCGATTTTCGTCCTCTCAGTAAGGATTGTATAATGATCTACTACCCAGTCAGCAGCCTCTGCGAGTCTAAATCCAGAGAAGACGATAGTATATATAGGTTTAATCATGATGTAACGGTTGTCAACATGGGTATGTCACGCAGATAAGAGTTCCTGTAAATGCACTGGTAGCAGCCAAATTACACTACCCTTATGGAGCTTGTGCTCTGGTCTTGATTACTCTTAGATAAGATAACTAATTGCCTGTCGTGAGCTATTGTTGGCTGTACATAGCTCGCGTAGACATTAATACGTTAGTTCGTACGCGACACCTCATAGCTTGTGTGGCTGTTGATTGACAAGCCATATTATATTTAACTGCTGACAATTAACAATGATTTATTTTCACGTCGGCCGCGTTTTTTCCTCCTTCTAACGGTGATGAAGTGCCCTGATTTTAACACAGTATTACAACATAGAGCGGAATCCTTTACACGCTCGTGCCAACTCATTTCAGCTGATCTATTAAAAGAGACTAAAAATCTAACTCACGAGTTAAACGAGACCGGCCTCATGCGTCGCTTTTGATTATATACGTTTGTAAGTTAGTGTGTAACTTGTATGTTGAGAGAATTCTCTATTTCGGATTGTTTATACCATCTTGTTGTTTTTTTGGAGCACATATTTCTACTTGCGCTACTACTAATGCTGCCACGTCCGCTTCTTAATGGGTCAATTTGCCTTATCTTGGCTTGATGAAACCCCGTACTTTCCACCAGATGCTTCCACTTTCGGAACGGCGTGCGAACCTCAAGCGATTCTCCATTGCTTTCGTGCTTGCATAATAAGAATGGCGTCTTCTTACTTACACGTTTCACGCCTTAACACGTTGGCATCAACCTAGCTACGTACCGTTCCTTTGGTGCAATGTTATGACGCGAAAACGTGATTTAGCCAAGCTGGCGAAGTCCATGATAGTACCCTTAAGCTCCTTCAAGAAATCGAAGGAAGCCAACATATTTTTCATATTTTATCGAAACACGAAAAAAGCAGCTCTTACCGCCTGGTTCTCGCTAGCCGTGCTAAGCAGGCATACCATAGCGCTGAAACTCGTACTTCTTGGGTGGGGTCACAGCCGGCGAGGCATCAGCGTACGACTGCCACTACCGTTGACTCGTTCCTGCATCGCAAGACGGGCCAGGACGATAGAAAACAAAGAAGCGGTAGAGAACATATCGACCTTTTGTCAGGGTTCCGCATGGACGCTGACTACCGCCGAAGCCGCTGTGCTTCGTTCAACTTGCGTTTGCAGTGTGCACTGGCGCTCGCTTAAACGGCTGAACTGGCAGACACTTAACACGCTTGAGACCAGCTCGATCGGTAGGTGCCAGACGCTCGCCAGAGTTGGCTAATTCTTCTGAACGCAGCCGACACTGATGCTGCCATCGGCTTCTTCCCTCAAGCCCTCCTTTCTTTGTAACGAACCTCTACTGACGAATCCTCTATGTACAAAGGTTCAAACACAGATGACCCTCTTAGTGTTCCTCACCCTCGGGATTGTCCCATACCATTATGCTGGTCTCCGTGACATGTCGGCCCGACTCTCAGGCCCGTCAACAGGAGGACCCTGAACAGGCGTACATCTCCGGTATTGGTTTCGCGTCTATACGCATGAAAGTTTAAATCGGGCCACGCATGATGCGCTCCGGTGACCCCAGGAGGCCACTGAGACGGGAGACCTAACTAGATACTATGATTTGAAGTTCGAATGGGCTTTCTGCTTACGCTAACTTCATAGGCTCGACGAACTCACGGCTGGTAGGAGTCGGCTATGTGTGTGCGCTGGCCATTGTAAATGACCGTTTTGATCAAGTCTGACTGATTAGCAAGGCACGCCCCTAATCCCGTACCAGTCGTGAGGCTCGAAGGGTCGGCCAGGCTTGAACAGGACAGGAGTCACCAAAGGGAGGGGTGGCCATTAGCCGAAAACATCAGCTCTGGTCTCCACCCTGAAAGCACCCTTATACACGGTACATGCACCCCGACACACGCACTCGGTATCTCAAAAGACCATCCATACTACAACCCCTAATACTTTGTTACAATGCACGAGCTATACATTGAATCAAGAACAGGACGAGTGTTAACATGCTCTATTGTCTAACGCATTTATACAAGAATCCAAATTCGTTTTTTATTAATTAAAGCTTGGCACTTTGATATCGTTAACACTGGCTTTACTGCCATTTATTACACCGAAGAACTATGAAAAAAAAACACATAATGTTGCTAATGGGACAAAATACTTGTTCGATTACCATAAGAACATTTTAGGGTTAGTTCAAGCTTTTAACGCAATCCCTGCCCAGCTAAAAAAAAACTATCATAATGCTCCTTTTCAGACAAACTAGCCATAACGGACCTAAAACAGGCTAAATTTGACGTATAGCAGAAACTTGGCATTATGTTCTACAGGCAGCGTTTCCTTAATACTTATAAACATGCAGTGAATTATCTATGAATAGTGAACAAAATACTATGACGAGTTGGAAGACATATTACGCTATTTCTTGGAGTACGGATTGTGTCCTCGAGGACAAAGGCATGGGGCAAGGCTATATTATATAGCAGCCATGATTCCTTAAGCTGTGATAGTTAGGGAGGCTGTGAAAAATCCCAGTTGCAGAATTAGTATTAGAGAAATACGAAGTGATATGCTGGATAAAGAAGTGTTTGCTGTCAGCTCGGCATCCGGTTGAAGTGTATAACCTAGCTTGGACTGTTCCCTTCTACGGAAGGGTTACTAGTTCCGCCAGTGCAAACTTAGAGAAGCCCGATTCCTCGAGGGAGAAGGGGACTCGGTAATGAGCTGGCTGCTCGAAACATCGTCGGGTACTTTTTGATTTAACGCTCAAAAGGAAACCGCTTACCGAATCATTTTACAGAGCAGCTTTTAAAAAGCCTAAAAAAACGTCGCCCACAACATTGAAGAGAAATTTACGTGTGCCTAATTACCATTGCTTTTCCAGGATGGTTCAAAGATGGTCATTAAAAGATGAAAGCTCAATAAGCCAATAGGCACATCGAATGTCGAGAACGGTCTCTGATTCATAACTAAGGCTTCTTTTAATGTCTCAAAATTTTACTATGCCCAGTAAAGTTTAAATAATAGAATAACTGGATATATTCTTATTTTTTTAAATGAATTTTTTCATTGACATAAATTGTGTAGTATTTATATGTCGTCGACAAGCTTTAAACCAGTTTTGACAAAAGAACCGGCCGCCCAAGCCATCACATCGACTCACTCCTAAAGTATAGTACCATTCTTTAAGTTATTATTGAGGAGCCATATTCAATGCGCAAATATTGTCAGCAACACGATTATTACCCCTATCGCGGTCGTTACGGGGTTGTAATGTTACACAAACTACTCCGAGCAGTTATCTGAGGAAATAAAAATCTATAAGTTTGTTTGGAGTATACGATCAATCAAGGGAAGAAGACAAGGCTTTTTTTTTTTGCATAAAAGGCCATTATTTGCGTTGTACATTATGCGAAACTAACAATCCCTTAAAACCGATTGTCCTTGCTGAAGGCCGCAAACTACTTGGATTAAAAAGCGAACTTCATTTTTATGAAATAAGTCACTTTTTTTCGGGGTTCCTTTCGTGTTCCTCCAAGTTCATAACGAGTCTAACATGAAGACTTACAAAGCCCTGTCGAAACACTATATTTTTTCGCCGTTAGGAAAAGTATCGCCCAAGTGAGCGAGGGACGGATGCCACAATGTTGTCATCCATCCTTTCTTTTTTCTTTGACGATGCAGTCGTTAAGAGTGGCTAGGAACTCTCTGGACGTCGTGTGCTTAAGTTTCCCTGGGGCAAAATGCATGAATGTGTATACAGGCACGCGCGCATACACACACATACATAGCGGCTTAATCTTGCAGGTTAGAAGTTGGTGGTAGTGGCCACCGCTGTTCATTGTCCTTAGGGACTGCGCGTCACCCTTTCTCCTCTCTTTTCCACCTCCCTAACGTTTTCTAACCGACGTTACTCTTGACACAACGAAGCTATTTTACTTGTTACCATCTACCCGCTTGCTGAATAAATGGCTATGATGCCCAGAGCACGATTCCGGCAACAGTGTTTATACGCTGAGTGTCAAACGGACATTTGATGCCTGTTCAACTTGTTAGGGGTTAAGCAAAGCTCTGTAAACAAGTATTCGGTCAAATCGATCGATTATCCGTTGACGTTTTATATTTATCCGGCCATTACGAAGAGTTCTGTGTGCTACTTTACGTACGTACGTACGTACGTACGTTTAAACACACTCCGGTAATTAAACGCCCTCTTAATTTATTAAACTCTTTATATGACGATCGAATTTTTTGTAACATTGTTGGAAAATGTTGTGCGCACTTCAGCATTATAGAATTTGTCTACACACATGCGCTACATATACAATATATATGCCATGCATACATGCAGCTTCTAGGAGCCTTCTTATTGACAAGTTGTAACAACCCCACAAATCGACTCCCTATAGGTTAGTGTCACCAACGCATACAATAAATCATATATGATCTATGCTCACTAAACAAACTGTAGCCTAATAGCTTACATATGTACATATAACACACGGTATAAAGCTTTCCAAACCCCTTGTATTACTGCGGTAAATAGAAGCCCGACGTGCAAATATTCACATATGTTTGCGTCTAAGATAGATTTTGTATACCTACTCCATTTCCCTTATTCCCATCCAAAGTCTCACGCAAATATTGGCGGTCTGCGCAGCCAAAATGTTAGTTGACCATTGTGTGCATATCGATACATATGATCGACAAACATATATTACAAGATACACACGCACGCATGACACGTTTAGACATCCATCCAGATACGTTTATTTGCCCCAATGTAACTGGCTTCTGTGAGAGCCTAGACACGGGGAAAACCGACATGCCCCTGGTGTCGACAGCGGTGTCGCCACCAAGATTAAGTGTCTCTAAATATTTATACGCTCTCGGCGGATTGGCCACCGTACAAAGCCCCTTGCCCCCGACAAGCAGTCTGTGCGATCACTAGAATTGGCTACTTGATTCTGGTTGCTTATGGATTACACCAATAGCCGAATGCGTGAGTAATATGCGGTCTCAAGCAGTCGGGATTGCCGTTTAACTGAGTTGCCGCATAGGCTCATTTTGTTGGCCTGGTGTTTTTTAACTTGAATGATGATGAGTGTCGGCTATGTCTCGACTTTTTACGTCCGATACTGCTGTTAAGTATTGCTTCATGCGGCTGGCTCTTCGCATAAAATGAAGTGTGTTTACAATCATTTTCATACCTACACCATTACGAAACCATAAATTTAGTGAACAAACAGTTTATTACTACACGACCATAGTATGATGTGCAGGATCTCGCTCATTATATGATATCGTACGTCGTATCACATTATACACTCCCAAGAAGCTGAAGACTACATGGCATATAGTCGGGCGCGCTGAACGTTGTGCCCATCATAGTGGCCGGAAAAAATTGCCAAGTACTTATAAGTAGAAGAGAATTTAAAATAGAATTATGTTTTGCAAGCAGAACTAAATAAAGCTTAATGCAAAATTGCGGACCTATAATTTTTGGCGAACTGTGATCCAAACCAACCAGATAAGACTGGATATTGGAAAAACGTTTTTCTCGTTTATCGACCTGCACTTGACGAAACACTGTGTGTATCTAACCATAACCTAAACTGCTAAGTGCAATCGGACGGATCCGTAAAAAGCAGATAACATCCCCAAACGTGTTGAACAAACTTCGCACACTTTGACAGGGCCTGCGTAGGACATTTCCGTGACAACACTGAGTCGATCGGACGTAGCGTAAAGTAATGCCGGCTACCCCATATCTCCCCTGAACGCGGCCGTCCAACCCTTCGACAACTGAACGTTGACTGTGTTTGTCAGGTTAGGGCATCCCGTACCTCCAGGAGATAGCTTTAGCCAGGAAGCGGTTCAGTGACTTCGGCTGCCCTAAAGGGCGTCGCTTCTAACCTATGTTACTTTATATGGTAATACATACGACACTGATCAGGCCACCATATTTGGCTGGGCCCATTATTCTGCAGGCTTCGCGCTTGGTTTTATCAGACCATTATTATTGACTAGGAACTGAGCCCGTCAATGTCCTGACCATTTTTTACTTCTAAATCTTTACCCCTTATTTTGTGTATAACGTTAAATACCTATCGTAGACCAGCTTAAATTGATTTTTTGAACTCCATAGATACAGATGATATGTAATCGATTTATACCTGTCGGTTTCTTGTCAGACAAAGAGAAGCGCTATCTCAGATCCTCAAGCCCCTGTTGAAGCACACTTTTCGCAAAAGAAGCAAAAACGTTCTTTATTTAGCTGACCATTTGAAGTTATGGCGAGAAGAGTATATTAGCCTCGTTATTTAAATATAGTCGTTCCGTAGTGTTTGGTATCGTTACGTTATTGACTGCAATGGAATCGCTTGTGAAAATCTTGTACGATCTTCAGTGATGTCTGACCGCATTCGCCAAATCCCTCCGCCATAGATTCTCCCATAGTTTCGGACAGCTCTTTTTGGATGTATGTGACGGTCCTTGGTCAGTGGACGTATAGAATGAGCGATCCTGAATTATAGACAAGATGGTCTTCCATCTCCCATCGATATGCATGGCTCGACTGAACGGGTGTGCTATAGGCATCCGAAACAGGCCTGTTCACTAGCCAGCAAAACTTTGTACAACGAAAGGGCTTTTTTCTCCAACAGTGGCCACCACATAAAACACTAGACCGATAGTTCCTGCCGATAACGCACTTAGGACTGCAGCATGCGTAGGCAGCAAAAAAACTAACCGTCGAAAGATACCGAAAACAGTAACCGCTTTCGTGGTCAGTTAAATTCGAAACACGAATGGTGACAACAATCACGCCTAGGGGAATATGGCACCCCCTTATGGTCATAGGTTTGGGACGCAATCCGATTTCAGTGATAGACAGCTGACGTCATCTAATGAACGCCTTTATCGTTGTTGTTGAAACTGCCCGATAAGGACTACCAGATAATCGACGGGCAGCAGCCTAACTCGTCAAACACGATTGTGCGGCCTTTAACCTTGGCCGAGTAATACTCTCGCATGCATGTTCACAATATGTCGTCTTGTCTACAATCGTTTGATCTATTATACTAAGCAGTTGCTTCTGTCAGCAATAAAATGGGAAGTACTTATTAGTCAGATTGCGTTACTATTTGGTACTGTTTTCTGTCTATATTTCCCTGCGTGTCCATCGCGAGACCGTTGTGGGGACAATAACTGTTACCTTAGGCAACATATCGATATTAGTAACGAGGGAGGAAACTGTCGATAGAGCATCTATTTTTTCATCGGTGCAGATTTTACTAAGCGCGTTAGTCTCCCCCTTCTCCCTCTGCAACGGTGCTGTAGAAGCAATGCGGTAACCACACCTTAAACGTCATCGACTTCATGTATGGACTGCTCATAGATGTTGTTTCTGGGCGGGGTAGCCCTGCGGTAAAGAGAAACGGGTTCCTTAGCTGGGGGCATCGCATGCCAAGAAGTCATGAATCTCTGCAGGCACGCTCACCATACCTAGATACGGCAGAGTTAGCAACTAAAGCGGGTGCACAGGGCTTTTGTAGAAGGGAAAGGGGGATCACGCTAAAGGTTCGCAGCCTCCCTCAAAAGGAAGTGAGTCTGGCTTCATGTTGAGTAAAATGAAGGGAATCGACATTGAAGTCCGAATGGGTCCGTCTGTAGCAGCTAGGTCGGGTATGGTTAGACAGCACCTAGCAAATCTCTCGTTGGGTCTGCAAATCAATTCACGGCACGGCAAAGTCGAACAACTTGGAATCCCGCTAATACTAAATGAGCGGACAACGTTCCTCCACAGCGTAAAGGGCGTATTTCAACGTACAGGAAAAGGCGTGCAGGAAATGCACACTCACTAACCTAATCGTTAACTTTATTAATGTATCTTCGGAGATCGCGTTCACGCTTTACTTAGCTTAGCAAAGCACCCGAATTCCAACTAATTAAACGCCGGCGCTCCCGTTTAATGCATCCGAGAATATTTCCGTAAGCGAGATATGAGGTATGATCGTTTCGCCGTGAACCAGGGTAAGTTTTATGTTATAATTCAGGCTTTACAAAACCTTTGTTTACAATCAAGTTGCGACAAGCAACCATCTACGACATATACAATTACGATAAACAAATGTTATTAATAAAGCTATAATTCTGATTCAAATCTATGGCGCGTGTTCTAATTTTTATAAAAATGTATAACGTGTGATCTAAATGTTGAAAGTTGTAAACTCATTTGTTGCATCAGATGAAGCCGCCGTTATTTTACAACATAATAAAACAGAATGGATACCTTGTCTCAAACAACTTTTTAAATATTGCTCTTGCGTTTCTATCTTATGTCTCTTATGTTCGACGTAATCTTCATGAGTCTGCTTTTGGAAACTCACAGGAATCCAGTTATCTCCATGACTACTGAACAAAAGCAAAAAGTAAGGCATTTTCTTTCGCTGAATTTATGCCGACGCCAACCGACACCAACGAGTATTCATTTTACGTGTCAACGGCGAGTGGCAGTACGGTAGTAATACCTTGGCGAAGAAGGACAGTTTTGTGGGCCTGGAACAGGAGTGTTCCATACTTCCTCCTGGCCAACGAGCAAAGCAGTATAAAAGTACAAAAGCATGGCAGCTTTCGTTGATGGCTAGGCGTCGATTAGCTACTAGTTGTGTTTTAATGTCCTATGAAAGATTTCTATTCGAGTCTAAAGTTAGGGGCGGTGGTTCGGACTAGTGGGAAACGTGAAAAGAATGTAAATTTGTAGGGGCATTGTATCTTTTAGAGAAACCAGGGAATCTTAGCCGTCTCCTGCCACACGCAGGCGTTGCAGACTTCATGCGTTAGTGAAACTATGTTGAAAGCGCCACTTAAGCTATTCAAGATTATTGTTGACATTAGTTGGATGAACGCTGGGTATATAAGTGAAAGCCAAAATTTTGGCAATTTAGATTCTATCAAAAAGAAGAGGAGCTTTTATTTTATGGACGTCACATGGAAAACTTTTTTGGGCAATAGTACGATCTTATGGCGCTTAAGAACCGTGCAATGTATTCGAGAGAAGCTAGAACCGACCAACTTCGAACGTTGAACGATGGCGATCAAAAAGAACTGGAAGCTCAGCGGCTAGTTTTAATATCCGCGGTTGTTCAGTCGTCGCTTAGAGGTAGGGGGTTATAGCACTAACAGTACAACCATTACTAGTTCCACTGGTACGCGCACTTTTTGAGAAAGAAATGAAAATAGGCTTTTTCGATAACCCGCTGTGTTATGACTAATGTCTATGTTATGTGGTTTCATTCTTCTACAGCAGCTTTTTCTATATGAATGAATCTTACTTCTGCTCTACGGTGCGCCTGCGGCGTTGAGGGTGAAATCTAACAAGGGCGGGGCAAATTTAGTTGGTGCCTTTTTCAGGCTGATGTTTGCCATTTCCTCACAGTGCACAGTAAACGGTCAACAGTCGCTTAGACATTTTCTGTTAACGGGCTTGATCAAACGTAATGTTACAAACATATGCACGCTCGCATGTTACTAAGTTATTTACACCTAGTGCTATCGGAGACCTAGACAATTCCAGAGAATCGTAGTTGGGACTAGCGTTTCGCTTTTGCCAACAGACTTACGGAGATGAGTGTGGTCTCTAGTAAAGTGCGGAATACGGCATGAAAAGATGTCTACGAGGACAACGTGAAATAGTTGTGATGTTTTTTGGCTGTCCAGCTGTGTGGGTAAGCGCGCGCATTGTACCAGAGACAGAATAGCGGTTCCTCGTAGCAATGAGGGACCAGATACAGTGTCACTCTACCAGATCAAATTCCCATAGACCATGCAGTCTTCGCAGTACCTCCCTCAAAATCGCCCACTGTGACCGCCGAGTTCACCTTTGGCCTCGCTCAGCGTTCGTCATCTTTCGACTGTCGCAGATGAAGGTGAAAAGCTATAGCAGAGAGGAAAGAACAAGCACGGAAACGCGGAGAGCGGTAGAACCAAACAATAGGTGATTCAAATAATACACACACACAGACATACATGCGACCTCCAGCGTCCTGTCACAGCATGCCTACTAGGAGTCCCCCTGTATTATCGCACATTTACGCCAGCTTGCCTAAGCCGTCACTGGCGAGTGGCAGAAAAATGTTGAAGGACGGGATAAAGATTGTAAGAAAGAACAAAAAAAAAAAAGATAGGGAAAAGAAACAGTTCGCTTGACAGCTTGCAATTGCGTAACCTTGATTTTGACTAAGAGACAAGCATTCATATCCCGCGAGCAAAAAGTGCGCTTATCGAGGTCGTGCATAAGCCTTCAGGGCAGGAGTATGAGTGACCAAGCATTGAGATATAGGAAATATATGTGACAAGGCTATAGAGATCTTTGGATCGAAATGGGCTGTGTAGTAGATAAACAAACGTTAAGATAAAGACAAGCGAGAAAAAATGATTGTTATAATCTTTTTGGTGTTTTCGTGGGTATATACATACACAAAAAAGACGTGTGTGATTAGGCTATCGAAAAGTCTGAAGGGAAAAGTAGATTTCCAAAAAACAAAAGTGGCCTAGATAGGGACAGCAATGTTTCAACAACAACAATTGCGGAGAAAGAGACGTATATATGACACCGTATCGATAAGTTGTGTGGATGGAAACAATAGAGGGCAGTAACCATTTTCCTCTATGAATCTTTTCTGTTGGCATCCTTCAGCTCGCAACTATGACGCTGTCTCTCGTTGAAATCTAGTTAAACACAATTGCCGAGATATAGTACAGTGTGGGCTGGAATTAATAGGACATCATGTTCATTTGTATGAAAGCTAAGCAATGGACGAAATTGGCAAAACGAATCGTATAACAAGCAGTAAGATTCTAAACTAGTAATATGGACCGCTTGCTTGATAGGAGCGGTAAGGACCCGTTATAAATTTTCATACAGATGCCACGCGTGATTTCTGTTTATGATCTTCAGTCGCAAATCTTTACTCACATATAGAAGTTCGACTTTGAAGTTATCAAAGCTAGGTTGTCGCACAAGCTCAGCATATCTCTGTGACACTATCGATTTCGGAAATTGTATGCCTCAACTAAAAGTTTAACTCAGTCCACAGCATTTTGCAGCATATGAACTGCAAAGTCAAGGAAAGACGTGGAAGTTTGAAGAGCTCGAAACGCTCGCTAAGCGTATCGTGTGAAATTTTGTCACGTATACTATTTGACCTTTATTTACTGGTGCTATCCCGTAGTCTACCCCCTACTTTTATTTAATATCTAGAAACGCTCAGAACGATAATTGCCCGTAAAAACAAAATTGCATGCTTCAAAACAGTGACTTATTTGCTTTTTACTTTTATGGCACAATACGCCAAATATTGTGTGATCTATGACCAAATAAATTGCTAAAACCCAACAAGCGTCTCGTCTAATCCACTGCTTTTACCTCTCTGAATTTGTTCCGATCCTTCTGACAAATTCCTACTTTTGGCATACGTCGTTTACGTCGTAAATGTTGAACGGGTAGTTCAATTGGAAGGTTCAATTGAAATTTTCATCCTTTTTACACTTTGGGAATTGGGAAAATCGAGAAGTTGGACCGAAGGCTTAGGAAGAGGAAAACGAGACGAGTTTAGAGTATTGAGACGCAATGAAAATATATCGACGTTTTGGAATGCGGAATAGCGGCATTGGACAGCGGCAGTACCATCAGCAGTACCAACTCTCGTATCGAAATGAACGGCGAACGCTGCGGCGAAGTTTCCCATTATATTTGAGGATGAAAAGTCGAAATAGTGACCTGTTTCTTCCTAAATTGTTGAAGATGAACGTTATAATTCGGAAGGAACAAATAAAGCTTCTACTCATGCCCTACACGAGCGCTCGTTCTTTACCATTTGTATTACTGGTCCGGAGAAACTCTGATGAATTCAGGTAATCCAACGAACTCTGCCAAAAGGTCGAAGAGGTCTTCAAAAAAGACCCGTCCAACTTCTGAAATCCAAACACATGTTCATAAAAATTGATGCGTTTTATATACGAGGTTGAAGTAAGTTTCTTTCTTGGAACAAGCGAGGTCCTCACATCTGATTTAAGGAGCTTCAGTGGCAGTAAAATAACATAATAATGTTGGCCTTGGCCGAGGTTCCGGCAGTGAATAAGGAACGACCGCTAAGGACTTTCTCCATGTAGGATTTTTCAGGATTTACCCGAGAAAGTGTCGGTAGAAAATCTGAACCTGTGTGCTGTATGTATTAGCCAATATATGAATGTAATTGCGAATATGCAACTATATGCTATCTTACATAGGGTTGTTGCAGCTAGAGTACCTTTGTACAAGAACGGCTGATCCTTGAGCATATATATATAGAAAATAGAATCGTATAAATAATTATCGTATTTCCTATTTCCATAAAACACGTATAGTTTAATGGTAGTATGAGATGTTACTGTATCAGTACTGTTGCTTTCCTGTTTTTTCTATGGCAGAGATTTTGGCAGCAATAAGCAGCATGCCGTTGCGGTCGGATCTGGAGCCCCCTGTTGTTACGAATATCCTGAAATATAGATGATCCACCCTACTAACCGATCGCAGGGAATCAGCAGTCTAAGGAATGAAGACTGGATTCCATTTGTGCCGCGAGCAAGTTGGGGGTTGGTTTTTTTTGGCAACATTGATTTTTGACTTTACCACCCCACCTTGCTGGTCGGCCTCTGCTATAGCCTGTCCCCGTCTTGTAACAAACAGCTGCTAGACGAATCACCAAGCTCATAAGATCTGTCACTTGTTTAGCTCGTTTCTATTTATGTAACCACCCTGTCTCAGTCACGTTTTTCGATATGACATGCGAGTGAGTCTGGGTGTTTCGGGTCGTAGAAGCGAGTGCTGAGGTGTGCCTGCCTTTCCACTTTTATAAGAAACGATTCAGCATAACCGTATGTGTAATTTAAGGGGATCCCCCCCCCCCTTCCTTCTCTATGCAGATCTCGCTAGTACATTGTCCAGATTATGGCGTGATTTATGAATGACGAGACTAGCTTGCATATGGATGGACGGACAGATACATAAGCAGATGGTGAACGGAGACTAGAGCAGAAGGGGAAGAGGACCTGTCTAAAGGGGTCAGAGAAATGAAGCCGATTGAGGAACCGCCACAGAAGCGGCAGTGGCGACAGGCGGGAAATACGCACGAGCGTCAGTTCATTGCAAAGCATAAAAGATATTCGTTCGACCGTTCGTTGGCAGAGTGGTTGGTGTGAAATCGACTGTTGAACAGCTATCTGCTTGCGCAGCTGGAGTCTGCTACTGCTTTAGTCTTTTCTTTGCTTTTTTTCCTGCTATAACTCGCCGCCATTATTTCTTCAATTTCTATGTGGAACTTAACCCTGATACATTCCTGTCTTTGAAACTCCCTATCCGTTCTCGTACTCTGTTTTGCCTCCCTTTCCGCCTCCTTACAGAAGACGTCTCCGTTACCTTTTTCTATAGACCGCATGCCGGTCGCATTTGTCGACTCCATTCGTTTCTCGACGAGAACGCACGCTTTGTTGCGCGATTCTGCAAAGAATCGTGGTGGTTGTCGGCAGGTCGATGATTTATTACATTACGCAGAATGACGTTCGGCGATGGCTGTGACGTAAACGGCGGCAGAATAACGGAAGCTGCGGCGCCGGCAAATTAAGGGTGACGGTTATGGTAACATCGGCAGCCTTTGCAGCGTCGTACGTTCTATGTTGAGAAGGTTGCTGTGCTTTGCATATGCAGACAGAAATCCAAGAAAGGGCTAGTAGAAGGCAGAGGAAAACATGAAAAAGAAAAAGGATGGCAAAATGGGAGAACTGCGATGCTGAAGGACCTATCCCACCATCACCGCCACTGCTGCTGCCATTGTTAGCGGCTCACATTCACCTCGAGCGACGCAATCGATCAAGCGCCAGCGTTAGGCACTGAACTGCATAAGATGCGTTTGATCTATGGAGTTGAAGGCATAGGGCAACTAAAATTGGGCCTGAATTCCGCGATTTTTTCTGCTCTGGCGTTCACCCATACGTATCTACATATAAGTAAATCCTCTCTCCCTGTCGGGTTTTCTTTTACCATTTCTCACTTGTTCACCATTGTACTATCCGATGCGCATAACAAACAGCAAATCTGTTTACGAGTACGCGTACGATCTCAACCTGTTGAACATTTCAGTTCTCTGAAAAGGGCAACGATAGAACGCTTCCAATCATTTTAGCATACCATGAACCATCGTTGTAAGCATGTACACTAAATGTGGTGTGGCCCCGCTCAGGTAATAACAATGTTCAGTCTTGAGAGTTGCAGTAGAGGGAAAGCTAAGGGCTTAAATGGAGCTTTAATGGTTATAGGCTTCGAACAGGTGCTTTCGTAGGAGAAAGTGCTTTCAACCATGTTTCCCTCTTCTGCTCTTAGAGTAAGGAAATCTGGGATGGTTCCACCAGCTGATAAACCAGAGAGCTGTGGAGCTTTACGCAGATAGGGACGAGTGGCCTGCGGCTGCTCGCGGATTGGAGTTTAAACGCCTGTTACTGTCTTCCGGAACCGAAGAAAACGCGCACCAGATCAGCAAATCCGAGGGACCAGGAACATCGAAAATGGAAACGACGTACGAAAGGCAGGGAGTCTGCAAAGTAAGGGGTTGTCCAAGGTACGCCTGCGGCGATGGCCACTTCTGAGAGTTTGATCTTGTAGCAGCGTTTACCTTTTCTTTCCTTACTCAACCCCTGATCTGCTTTAGGATCTGATGCGGGATCATTCTTTGAGTACTGGCGGCATGATCGCCAGGAACAGAGGTCTTGCAAGGCGAACTTATGCATTTTACTTTATATCATAACTAAGAAAACACTCAATGACGTCATCTGGTTCCGTATTTTGTAGGTTAGCTTATTCGTCGGCTGCAGAGATATCGGAGAGTGTACACGGCTTTACGCGGATAGCAAAACTAAGGCAACGGGAGATCAGGAAACGATATTTGTGTAACACTATTGGGCTACACATTTTCACTCGTAGCGGTTTTCGTTTTCGTCGTATACAAAAACGCTAGGCCTCAGTGCAGAAACAAGAGCCACTGGTATCGGGAGTGTTCCCCGGAAAGGCTACCGGATGTAGACGACGTGCAACTGCACGGGGACTACATGATGACGGCATCCAACTGCAGTCTCGCTACATCTCCGCCTTATTGCACTTATTGGACACAAAATTTAGAGACAAAATATGCCTCGCAATGTTTCGCCCACCTCAGGCAATACGAAACAAGAGAAAAATGCGCCTCTCACATTGGCTGCAATACGCGGTTATTACGACTCACACATTTAAGGATGTAATGTCGTTTAAGGATTATGCCTTATCCATGAATAACACAACCTGACACTCCAAACTTGTAAAAGACTGGCACACATTAAAAAAAGATTTTCGGTTTTAACAAACTGAACGATAACCGACTTAGACAGGGAACACTGCCAATTTTTACCATTTGGGAGACACGAAGCCAGCCCAAGGGATAAACCACTAAGACGTGTCATATCGTTGTTTCTCAGTCGCGCTCGCGGGACATGGATTACAGTTTTTCGCTGTTGTCCTTTCATAATCTAAATCCCGCGAGTTTACGATAAAAAAAAAAAACCGCAAAATGTCTTACAATCGCGTTGGTCTCTTTCACCTTTCCTTCCCTGCTAATTTTTTTCTTTGAAAGTCCAACGAACGTGGCAGACCCACCACGTTCGTGCGCGGAGAACGGCTCACACCGGCCCACTGCTGTTTGTGGCCGTAGAATCTTTTCCGTAGCTTTATGCTGTGGGGAAAAAGCGAGACGAAAAGAGAAAAGGAAAGGAACAAATCCCGGCATTACGTTTACACCCCGGGTCGGCCAGCGGCGAGCATTCGGACGCTTCTCGGACAGCGGAATCCGCTCGCTCGCGACTCTCGGAACCGAACGACTGAAGCGGACTGACTGCACTGTGGTGTGAGCCTCATAGTCCTTCTTCCCCGCACAGCTCTTCGCCGGCCTTCGATTCCGAAAAGAACAGACCCTACCAAATCTCTTGGACGTGCGCGCTAGGTTTGTTGTTCATTGAAAACGTATTGGACCGTCGTAAATACCTGGACGGGCAGAAGTGCGAGAGAGATGCGCCATCGCCTCAATGTTTCGGTTCAGGCGGTAATGCCGAAAGCAAACGAGAATCAGTCCCGTTCATGAGAGCTGGCTGGCTGTTTCACTGGTTGGCCGATTGATCGCTGCAGCGCTGCTTTTGCAATGAACCTAACATAACATTGGAACGGGCGGACAGCTGATGGCCGGGAGCAGCGGATGCGGAAAGTACATTTCTCGAAGCACTAGGAGTAGTTGTAGCAGTAGTAGCTATTATCGTACGGGTACTCATACGTTAGACCGTTCACCGAAGAGAAAGAAAGAGCCTTTCATAGCAAACGAAAGGAAACGCCGAATCAAGTGCGTTTATTGAAGACTGCTAGCGCGCTAACAAATGTCATATATATATATATATATATATATATATATATATATATATATATATATATCGTATGAATTTCCATACCTAGGTTGTATTGTCTGTACACTTATTCTTCATACGCACAGGTTGACCATAAACACGTCCCTTCTATCCCGTACACACGCATAACAACGACGGATGCGTTTGTAATTGTCTGTATACCAGTTTTTACTGTATAATAACTAGGTTGCGCGTTCCATTAAACAAATACGACCATTACTGTCTGCGATGGCTTTGTTCGGTGCAGCTCAATTATGTAGGAAGTTTTTGTTGTCTGCTCGAGTGTTTGTTGCCTGAAGAGAAGGAATGTCGACTTGCAGAAGGGAAAGGACTAACCCTCTCGCGCAAAAGGTCCGTAGTCACCCCTCGTGTGTGATAAAGTTTTTTTCGAGACAACGCCCATAATTGCTTCCTTCCCATCTATTCTTCGTTTATCAGAAGAACACACTGAACTTTATCTAGTGCATTTGTTCCGTGTCTATATTGTATACTGGACTGCGAGAGAAATGTATTTATTGTCAGCCACACACACCATCGATATCGGTTCTCTCAACACCTCGATTGATACCTCGGCATACGAATACCTTGTCTTTCGTACGAGTCGTTTATTTGGTTATGCTTCATCTTCGTAGCATTATCCTTTATAATGGATAACGAACAAGTCCGTCAATATTAAATGCGATGTAGCTACGACCCCAATGGATTTGCGTTTAGCAGGTTGCCACTAGCGTTTGTGATTGCAACGTATCGTCATAATGCCCTGTTATCCCCGACCCCTGGTAGTGGCTATCGCGTTAGCAGAACGCTAGCCAACATTTCAAACTTTACACACTCCTAAGCTAAGCCCGGGAGCCCAGTCGTTTGCAACGTTCTGGGTACGGCTCCCTTATGGGGTATACAGAGTTATGGGGTCGGAACGGGTGAACGCGGATAAGGCCGGAACTTCTAACAACATCGTCGGCATGGTGAAGCGGCGAGCCATGACGGCAAGCACCGACATAGTGCCGAAGTGGCACTGGGAATCGACCAAAGATGCTCATGGAGTAGCGCAGCGGCCTTACAAGCTTCTCAATAGACAGACTGGTCTATGTGCCGGCAGCTGCGTAACTGCTAATAGCCACCTGATAAGTAATGCCGCATATCCGCCATTCGGTCCAAGTTACCCTAGCCATAGAGAGCAGTGAACTGGCTTCAACCTACGAAGGAGCTCCATAAGCAACGGAGATAACGCGTACAGAACAACAAGCTCGCAGAATGGTGAGTCAGGTAGTTTCGACATACGTACGAAGACCTCGCGGATAATCTGGGGTAGACTACAATATACATTTGTCCGCACTACATTCAGCCGGTGTCCCTTTGCTCTCTCTCTTTCTCTCGCACTCCGTTTCTAATAAAACTGGTTCGTTAACATAATAGTGGTGTGGGGTAGAGCAATAGAGTGGGGTATGGCAAAAGGAAACACGCAATCCTAATCCCTTAGCAACTTGCATCACATATCCTGTTAGAAGGTGGAAGAGGAGCTGCTTTTTTTAAACGGCCTCCTTCATTTGAAAAGAATGAAATTTCATTCGGAATTCCAAGCAGACAAACGTTTTCGTAAAAGTTGATCAAGGTGCTATAGTCCGCCTGTAGAAAGTAGACATATAGGTGGGTTTCCATTGACTTATCCTGCAGTAATTATCGCGCTGGAAGCTCGTTGACGAATTATAATGTAAAATAATGAGCACAAGGGCACCAACCCAGCCCATCTCGGGGTCGAGGGGCATTTACTATCAATTTTGCTTTTCTTGCACATTGTCATTGCCCAGGTTCAAAGAGTAATCCAGCTTCGTGATTTAGCAGATAATTTAGACAGCTCATCAGAGTATAACAAGAGGTTCATTTGATTGTCTCGGTATAAAGACAGAGATGAGGTTGATTTCTATGGAAATTATTTCTGATCACTTGTATTCATTTTAGTTTGTCGCTTATCCAGGCCTTTGTATCTTGTTCAAGAAACGGGCATTAGCTACGGTTTACCGAGTTTGGTATAGATCGCGTCGCGTGGCTCCTTGCGGCTAGTGCTTTCCTACGGGTGGGTGCATTAAATACCCATTTGGGTCCAAGCAGTCTTGGGCGAGTCTTCTTGTGTCTCGATCAGCAATGAGTGAATCGAACCCATTCCCCATTCCTAACTAGGCACCTCCTACCTTTGAGCAGGGTGTGGACCACTCAAATACTGAATCCACCTGAGGAGGTTTGGGTAAGCACTTGATATACCGTCTATGTCCCAGAACCACGTAGGATGATAGTTAGTGGTTCTTCTATATTGATGCAACTAGAGTCATAGTGCAGACTGGCTGCTATATTTAAGTTGACAGTTCAGCTCTAATGACCACGATGCATCACGAAGAATCGCTAAACCTCTAATATAAGACAACCATAGTACCCAAACTGTTAGCAAACATACGCAAGGGAGTGCGTTTGTAACAGGTGGCTGTCGAGGAGAGTAAGTTGTTTTAGTAGCAACATTTACTACGGTTAACAATTGTCGCCATTCGAAATTTTCGGTTTACCAACATAAGGTCGTTAAAGCATTTTCTTCCACAATTTATGTTTCTTAAGTGCAGCGCTACTTCACTAAAGCACTAAAAAAACCCCGAATGTGCTCACCCTAAAGTGTACTGCTGGGTTTCTTCCCAGCTACGTGGGGTAAACGGCGTTGGCCCGGTCTGTCGAGTTCAGCGACGTGAGCATGCGCCAAGCTACATACATTAGGCTGGCCAGGATGATTCCGTTAGAATGCATGGATATTTGATGCCCACCTCTTCTTATTCCAATAGAACTCACTCCGAGACCCCGAAAAGCGCTTTTTCCCTATAATTTAGCTGATGTTAAGGGTCAACGGAAGGTATTTGTCTGGTACTCCACGTTCTCAGCTAAACCGACGGATAGACACCGAGAAATAAACAGGGCGTTAAAAACAGTGAGATCTGACCCACGAATATGGCCTAGTGAAGTCTTCAGAGAGACTACTACAATCACATATTATTTCTGCTAGACTGTCTTTTTTTGAGGTTTTTTTTCTTTGTATATAACTAGAACGAATCCGGTCAGGTTTTCAGGTTATATTTCTAGGATTAATTAACAGAAACTTTGCCTTGGCTTTAATAGTAGTCCAAAAATGTTCATATTATTCGAAGAAGTTAAAATCTATAGGAATCAACAAGCATTCTTAAGAACCACTTTCACTGCCATTGTTAGTATCTTTCCAACAAAAGAACACGGCGACCTGTAATCCATGACTAAACTGCGGGTATACATATCTGTTGCATTGAGTCGAAAACAGATTGTGATTAAAACGACGATAGCGATAACAAACATTTAATGCACTCTAAGTTGCTACAACTGTTTTGTCTAGTCTAGTAGTTTTCAGTTGAGCGCCATCCATGACACTCCTTCACGTAAGCAAAAGGAGAGATGTCAACATATAGATTCAGCAATGCTGGGATATTTGTGTTTATTCCCCTAGAACCTTCCTGGCTCTATCGACCAACGTAGACATGTTACAGTGACTACCGAACAAATTTATTAGTTAACACACTAGTGCGAATTGGGGCCTAATGAGATAGACGGCAGTCTTCTGAGGACGTCAGGCTAAACAAGGCAAAAAGTTTCGGCCCGGTCGCCTTGTCACCAGGTGGGCGCAACATCCCCTCAGGCTGTAATCCGACCTAGCCTGCGGTTAGTTGTCGTTCTAAGCTCGAAGAAGCTTGCGTTGCTTCAAGTAGAGGTTGGTCAATGTTTCTCACATTAGTCATGTGGAACGCTTTTTGCGATCATATGGGTAAAGTCAGCCACTCGGCTCCAGCAGGTATCTTCGCTACTGTCATTAGAGGACCAGGTTAGTAGTTGAGGTCTTCAGTATTAGCCTGGCCAGACTCTTCTTTTAGCAGTTGACTGAGATCAGCTTCCCATTGGTCAGCCTTGATAGAACAACCCTGTAAGAATCTACGTGTCGATATGAGACGCACAATTAGTGGAAGCGTCAATGAGCCAGCGAGCGTTTTGTTTGTGCATCTTCACGTATGCTGTGGTGGAACACAGTTGACAAATACAACCTAATGTAAATACGATCCGTATTTCCCCAAGTATACATTATTTATGAACGCCAATGCCTGAGCTAAGCTGATTTGTCTTACATAGACTGAAAAACAATTTCTGAAATGCAGCCTATGATAGTGCCTATATATAAGAACTTAAATCCATATATTTTCCTTTCACTGAAATGCCACGCACATTCCCCTTTCTTCCAATTGTACCTTATTGAAAGCTGTAACAAAACAATTGCTTTTTCGTACAATATATTGTAAATACGAGAACAAGTACACTCATTTACCGCTTGCAGCGTTTATCTGTGTCCATATAGCTAGCTCCGAGCATCTGGCTAAAATATTGGAATCGTCAATTGTCGGGATACGGAAATCCCAGCAGAAGCAAAGATATTAAACGGAAAGGCCTATAACACAGAGACAAAAAAGAAAAAAGGTATCACTGTCGGCCGACCACGCCGAGGAAGCTAACCGGGTCGGCAAAGCTCGCCTTTTGTGGTAAATCTGTCGCTGGCCCGGCCGGGCACGCAACACAGTTCACGTTAAATCTAGGCCGACGTCTGGGATACGCTAGCTGGCGAAAGAGTCATCCACAATTACGTATTCAGTCCCACACGGGAGCCTCTTGCATGTTGTTGTAGTGCTGATAAATGAAAACCGCATGAGCACCGTGAGAGGCCTCATCTGGTTGGTGAGCATCTTTTGTGCTTTGAGAAGCAACCACACCGTAGTCGGTGAGATCCTTGTAGCAGCTGCTAGCTTCTCTTCTGCGCAGCTTAGGCCCCGACATCGAGGGATCACCGTAATAGAATATGAGGTGTACCAGAGAAGCAGTCAGTACGGCTGCCCTCGCCAATTAGGAGTGTCGAGCAGCCTGGAGGCAACACCGATATATTAGGGCACTGGTAATACTACAACGGCTGTTCGATCCTGTAAATACCTGATCTACTTGTAGCAGGAAGACAGGGATTTGATAAAATCGGCAAAAGACAATAGACCTTGTGCAGGAATAGGAAATTTATTGTGGCTTATAATGTCATGTCGCTACGCCTCAGAAATGCCGTCGTAAACGGACAGCTTTGTTATTGCGGGTGTTCATTCGTACATCGCTAAATAAGCGTCGTAAAAAAAAATTTAAATTACTACCACAAACGACAACAGATATTATTCGAATTGGAAATTATTTTCTTTGGTTCGATACCTCCCGATACAACGAATACCTCGGTCGAGGTGGTCTAGCAGGACTCAGAAGCCATTCATAATACGTCACTTCACATTTTTATGCGTTTTAAAAGCAGTATCGCTTATCTATAAGCGGCGGATCTCTATGACACTGCATTTAACCCTGTACGTCATTTCTAATCCTTGTAAATCTCCGTTACAGGTAAACGAGACTCATATGTCATAGTGGAAAACTTTCTTCTTCTATTTTTAGAATCTCACGAGACTGTCTTGAACAACAAAAAAAGTTAAAATGTATCTGTAAAATGTCTGAAAGAGTGGATATCTTATAGCTTGCTAGGAATAAAAGTAAGGCATCTATATCCCATAGCTGGACTCATGCTATTTCTCCTTTATTTGATAGCCAGAGGCTCCTGTTTTCTGAGGTGCTACTACCACTAGTCTCCAATAAAGCACAAGAGTACTTCGTCTGAATTCGGACCTTGACGGCCTATTGATCATAACGGGCATACGTTCATCCGTTATTTTTTTTTACCAGAGAAAAGCCAGTTATTTCTACAACAAGGTAGTAAAGTCACTCTATGGAAGAATAAGCTGTCGTTTTCCTAGCCTGGCTGAAGAAGTCAACACTTCCAGTTCGACCGTCGAAAGGACCACGGATTTGCATGGAGCAAACCGAAAGATTCTCGATAGAGTTTAGATTAAAAGGGTTCGTAAATATATCAAATAAAATATAGAGACTGACGGCTGATTTTTTACGACCAAAAGCACATGTAAAAAGTCTCGCTGAAAAATCATATTTCTTCGGGCAGATCCAGTTTTAAAAAAGTCTTTATTATTAAATCCAAGCCAGATACTTGAAGTAAGAAGAGATTTTTTAGTAACAGATAGGACCTACTGCTGCGTAATACTATTGAAGGGGAATCCAATGAATATAATAGCAAAATAAGATCATTAAGAAGAACAACTGCATCTTCAATTATTGGAAGAAGTTGCAATTAGTTTATAGGTGGCTTTTTTATTTCCATTAGGATGATATATGCACATTTTTACTAAATTGATTTCGACGAAGTGATCCCTTCGAGCCGCTACCGAATCGATTGTGTTAAGTTCGCATTGCCCTAATACAGAATAGCTATCGATTAATTGGTAGTTTTCACAGCAACGGGCATCAGTTGCCAATCCAGCCATCCCCAGCCATGGCCTTTCTCTTAACAGCTCATCAACATTCTCATCAAGAGCTTGTTTTCTTATTTCCTAGATATATCTATGATACAGAAAGCTATTCCTCCTCGCACCCCCTATCTCCTCGGCTTTATGAGCCTATCAG
Source organism: Varroa destructor (assembly GCF_002443255.2). Classification (NCBI taxonomy): domain Eukaryota; kingdom Metazoa; phylum Arthropoda; class Arachnida; order Mesostigmata; family Varroidae; genus Varroa; species Varroa destructor. The sequence goes on from NW_019211455.1 coordinate 5,559,850, forward strand.
ACTATTTGTTTTTTTTCTCTTTTTTCCTCTGCGATCAGAATTTTAGGCAGCCAGCAGTGACCTGAAGCCTGTCAAACAGCATCTGCCAATCATGTCAGTCAGTCAGTCAGTCAGTCCCATCTCACATTGGTAATGATCGCGAACCCTCGTTTGCCCTTACTTCCTATGATGATCATGATGCCGACGCTGATCGCCAGACAGATGTCATTTCTCTCCTCGTCCAGAAGCAAATTCTTCTCCTGTTTGGCACATCGAATTCTCGTTGTGGCTCGTCGCATTTGCGTATATTATTACTCCCTGTAATAACAACTCACAATAACGGCATCACAACGGGCTGTTGCAGAAATGCTTTTAATTTGTTTCCTAATCGAAAGCAGTCGTCGTCGTCGTAGTAAAAGAAGCAGTAATATTGCGTCAACAGTGATATAGGCGAAACAAGTACACCTGAATGTGTGCATGTGCATGTACTTGTACAGCCATAGACGAGCGAAGACAAGCGTGCAAAATGGCGGGCAGAATGCATTGGGTTACCACTGGCTTTGACAGATTTCAGCGGTTCCTTCAACCAATCCTGGGTTCATAAAACGAGTGTGAGGCACACACGCTCCGAACAGACAACTAAACTGTAGTATAATTTCAGGCTAATCTAAGAAGTCACCATGATAGTTTAGTGGGTTTTAGGGACACGTTGTGGTCTGGGTTGGAACTTGAACACAGACAAACTTGTTCCGTACAGCGAGTCAGTCGCCCGATGGAATGCTTAACGGTGCTACCATACATCAAGCTTGAAAGATGGAGGCGAATATAAGAAACGTGTTATCCTTCTCAGTTAAGGCGTTCTGAGTTGAAAGGTAACGTGTATTCAGGCTATTAGTGTCCCAAAAGTACCTATCATAGTGAATTTGGAAGTAAACGTGTTTCAAATGCCCTTTCGTGTAGATACGGACGGATGGGCTTTTCTAGCTAGCGTACGATAAATGACGATATCCAGTTTTTATAAAGAAGAATTTAATCTTCATGTCTGTAGTATTCAACGAGTGGCATCATTGAATTGGTATCAAAAACAAAAAAAAAAAAAAAAAAAAAAAAAAAGACCGGAAAAAGCAACGTTATGTATGTAGTAAATATTTTATAGTAGGCGGGATCGATGCTAGGTTGCAACCGCGCCGATAGAAATACTATGTTTCGTAGGCGGCTACGTGAATCTGCTCTAGTGGAACCCTATCTTGAGCACGAGGCGTGAAAAAGATCGATGACCTCACGCGATCCGTGCTAGTACCCAGCTTACGAACCGTTTCGCAATTTGCTTTCGATACTTCATAAGCGCCCGTTACCAAGCCAACGTATCTGGCCAGCGTCATGCGACACAAACTAAGACCGCTGTCGAACTAAAAGTATGCTAATCACTTACCTTAAAAGCTTCGCCGTATCATTCACATTGTGAAGGACCGCTTTCAGATGTTACTTGGTGACCACCTAACTTAGGCTCAAGCTATATCTTAGTTCAACAGTATCTGCAATAGACTTTTCGGGAAACGTGAACTTAGCGGTTTTTAATAGTAGGCAGCAATCAAAATATCTTGAGTCCGCTAGCTAAAGCCCAATGCAGTGACTTGTCAGCATCAGCATTTCCGCAATGCGTGTGCGTACTAATAGAGAACGATTTTAGTATATATAGCAAACGCGTTCTTTGATATGCGCTTAGTTTAAGGCGCAAGCTTCGGATCAGCCCTCACGGAAATAGAGGAGGCACTGGGCCACACGCGTGAAGGCTCTGGGCCATTGGGTCATCGAAACTTTTCCCGACCAAGGTGCTTCAGGCTGACTTCGGACGTGATGCGCTACATTCCCGATTCAACTTTGAACTACTGACCCTTGCTGTGATTTAGGTTGGCAATGTTCTCTCTCAAACTGTGCACTTTGCCCTCTACGCGAGGACTATCTGCTATAGTGGACATGCTACAGAGAGGATATGGCTGCGACAAGCCCCATAGGAAACCCATAACTAGGATCGAAAATCATCGTAGGGCCCCAACGGGACAACAACTGTCGTTCATATTGTAAACGAATAGAGATGTTCAGTACGTAACCGCACCGCGAATGATGACAAATAAGTAGGCGGAAATAGAGTGAAGTAGCGATGACTACTTGATCGCCTCTACAAGCCAATAGAAAGCTCTGAGGGGCTTCCGCTTTCAACCATTATAGACCTAGGACAAGTGGCTTACTAAGACAAGGCTGACAAGTCACCATCATTCCTATGATTATCGCTGGCATCGTTTATGTAGGATAATATAATGACTTTGTTTTTTTTTAATAGTTTTTTGAAATTAGATAACTTATTTTTACAGGAACGGTTTCTCTATGAAACACATGCACCCCTCCTGCACTGGTGTCATGCTTACTTCTAGTCTGTTTCTATGACTCCAGAATGGTAAGCAGTATTTGGCGGAGTGTTATTTATGTTAGGTATTTGAATTTATTGAATCGAACCTGTTCGGTACAGGTTCCGCTCGGATTCGTATTTTCCATGAGGGCCCACATCATGCGCTCATAAGGTGTGTATGCTTTGCAGAATTGAGTATAACTCCGGTACAATCTACATTTATCACTGACGATATTGGCCTCGCAAATTATTTACCCTACGTGTGTATAACCATGAGATCGCTAGAGCCGTACGACGAGGAGCGCGTAAAGACAGGAGTGAATCTTGCCACCACCTGATTCAATGACCCGCGCAGGCTTTGGCGCAGGTCGGTGAGCGAATACAGGAGGCACTGGCCCGCAACGAATATCACCATAAATCTCGTTATATAAATCTCCGTTTGCTTCTTTAGCCGTTCCTCTTGCTCCGGTCTTCGATCAAAACGATAGCGGCGTGAGCTTAAGTTCGCAAATTCAGACTTTTCCCATTCATCTGATCGGAATGGCACTTTTAAGCAAATGCTTAATTTAGGCAAACAAATTTCGTTCAATTGCGAGATAAATACAGAATCACGGGCGTACGGTATATCCGGCCGATGAGAATAACTGTAACTGACTTAAAGGTAATGGCGGGTTTCATGGGAATCGTCTGAATCAGATTATTTTCAAAACCTGAGAGTGAATGCAGTTTTCCACAGGATATTAGTTAGTGTATTGTTATTCTTGTTATACATTATACGTATTTTAGTTTATTATTATTTAGATTATTAGTATTTTTAGTTGGATGCATGTCTGCGGCGTTACTGATTTGTACGCGGTGTACTCACTAGTGTTATAATTATTCAATTTATTTAAACGTAGTGCGGGTTGCCCATGCTGACTGGTAAGTCACAATAAAAGCCAACATGTCAATTTTTGAAAAAAATATTCCGCGGCGGGAAGTATTGCCATAATCTGGATGACTTGTCTAGGGCGTGCAAGCTCCGTGAAGCCTTATTACTTATCGGGATATGGATATATGTTAAGGACCTGGTGAAATTTATGGTCGTCATGCTGGATCAGAGAGAATACAATTTTACCCCGAACTCGTAAAGCGTTCAAATAATTCCCCATAGTTCTTTACACAGAGCTCACGCGCATCATTTAATTATTGAGGGGCTGTTAAGTTACACGCCCAACTGAAAGTTTCGGTTATTTTTAGATTCGAACTACTGTTCACATTCTACTGGGTGCTGCCCATTTGACTACCCGAGGAGACCAATTTCTCCTTTCTCCTGTCGGTTCCATTTACGTATAACTAGTCCCCATGCGACAGTTCGCTTCATAATATCACAAACGAAGCTAAATAGGCGCCTAGCAATGTTACATAACGAGTTTGTTGAGCTTCGCCAAAACGCTTGGATTCGTTGTTATAGGGTAAGAGTTCCTCTAAAAGACCGACGAAGATCTCCTGGGCATGGGCGGAGACTCACTCATGGTGAGAGCTGTAATCTACTCAGGGGGGGGGGGGGGCAACTGATGCAATCTACTGCGTGGAATGAGATGAGCAGTTGGTAGTTGTAATAGCGCATCGGAGGCATTGGTTGCCCAACAGATACACACACGCGGATACCCATCGTCAGTGCCGATATCTACTCCTGGATGGCGCGATAGTGAGGTATCAATGGTATGAAGGGGCTCCTGGCTGGCCAGTAACTATCGGATCCGTGTCGTCTGCTGAATGGCAAATAGTGTTAAGATGCTCTTGCATCCCACGATGACACGGACAGCATAGGATATATATTCTTCGCTAGTTCGTCAGCTGTGATGAGTCCGTTGTCGTGTGATCGTTACGAGTGTGTAAAAGCGCGGATGAAGTTCGTACAAACACATGTATACGTCTGTCTAGCTAAGGTGTTGCCCAGCGCGCCGACAGACTTCATGAACAACATTATCGTTGGGTAGAATGGTTATAGATTAGCTTTGTCTTTCATTCCTATGTGGGAAAACCCGGTGGTGTCATGGCCGAACTGTAGATTAATAAAGGGAGTATCTTTCCGACACATTAGTTATGCTCTGTAGGGGCAAGCAATTTCCAAGTTAGCAGTTTTCTGCTTAATTATTGTTACTACCGCCACACCTTAGTGAATCCTGTTTGTTCATGTATGTTATAAGTAATCAAACCAAGCGCTGTATACAGTCTACGAGTATAAATATATCATAGCACCACCGTTATCATTTACTAGCAATATTTGTTTATAAATAACATTAACCTGTAAACATGTAAAATGTTACTTTTTTCCCCGTTAACGCGCTGGCGGGTCTTAAGATATGTCTATTTCCCATATCCTACTGGTCAATAAATTGGAACTTTATAGGAAGTTGTCTACCTATCTACGTACGGTCATATCGGTGGCACCAGTTACTGTTCACCAGTCAACTTATCTATCCTATGTTTTTTTTCTTTTGTAAAACTATAAAGCGTCAATAGCCTCTATTGGCTGAGGGTACGTATCAATGAGTGGTATGTAGTTGTGGCAAATTGTATACACTGGATAGCCGCGTTTTTACGTTAACCTTACAGCCTATGTATAATTCTATTTTGCACACCTCTGTTCACCTCTTTTTCAAAGGGCAAAATAAGTGCTCTTCTATAACCAGTTATCTACTGCTCGAAACACGACACGAAATAGCCGTGCGGAAATATATGTAAAAGAAGCCTTGGCTGTAACTTTTACCCTCTAAACGTTCCATGTATATGTATAAGCTAACTTGCCATCACTGTGGTAACACAGTTTCACATCTTACAACTTTTGGTCATCTGTCTTAAAATAGGGCCGTCAGCTTAAAACAAAAAGGCCATGGAGACATCTTGCATTGGCAACATGATCCGATCGCAATGATGGCATGTCCGGCCGTCTTCTCTAATTAGAGTCTCGTTGGTGGTTCGCCGTTACGATGATCAGTTTCGCTCGTGTCAGCTTATCATGACGATGCAACTCAAATCTCTGCGACCGGTGAGGTGCTCTGCCTGAAGTGCTGCTAGGTAAAGTCACTCCCTCGTCACCTATCGTTGTCGAGTCTTCAAATCGTCGCCCTTTCCTCGGTTCCCCCAGCTGATGGTCGGCATCCGGTTGTGGGCATACTAGGTGAGGTTTTCGGGCGTGGTGGTATTCTATCGTGTTTAAGCATATTCCTTCGCACCATGTATATATATTTTTTTTTAACTGCACGTAACATCTCATGGATTTCTTTAGTTTCACCCCTTTTCATGAGGAATTGGGGAGAAGTGACTGCTTCTGGGGCAGTCTGGCAATGCCCTCTTGGAATGGTGGTTCTCACCACGTTTTGAGGTTTAGCTCGCTGCACGGACTGGGTGGCTTAGACTGGCGATGTCTTCCGATCTCCTAATTAAGCTTGCATACATTTCCATAACGATGCCCATGGCAGCGACGGTATAGCGAGGTCGAAAGCGTCCGCCTCCACGGATCCAACGACTGTCTGAAGTCCAGTTGAATACGCTCGGTTTGAAGCCAGCCGACGGACTACAGGATGCTCTTCCCCGCTCTGTGCCCGCTGCAGTGCTATAGCACACGTGGCGGCAGGATGCCTTTACAGGGGTGAAGTGAACTGAAGCTTTCGAATACAGGGGTTGGCCCAGCAGCGGGAGACGCTTCGATACAGATATGAGATGCTACGAAGTGTGAAGAGGATAACCGAAGTAGAAGCGAAGTATACAAGATACTGCGTTGGCAGGAAAGGACGGGGTAGCTTCAGAGAGTTGGAACTCGGTGGATAAGAGAGCGACAGAGGCCAGTTTCAAAGTGACTCATCATGAACGATAAGTGTTGTTTTCAGCTGGTAGGGGGTAAGGCAGGAGGAGACAAGCTAAGCATGGGTGAGCGGAGAACTGCTTCAGCAAGCAGAGAACGATGATATAAGCGAGTGCGTATAACCATGGGGGAGGAAAGACGCTGGGAAACTTTTACGAACAACGCCAACTTGCCACCGTTTGTGACACAGATGAACATTTTTGCCAGCTGATTTTGCTTACTACTTACTTGACGAAAAGTGTCTTTGTTGGACTCGACAGCTACTACTGAAACGACCCCAAGTCTATGCCATTTTATGGATAGCCTATTTTGAATGCGATGTGACTGTCGATGTATAGAGTATATTGTAGGGAATCGCCGAATGTGAGTGCTGTAACTGTCAACGAATAGAAGGCATCTTATACGCTCGCTCATCTTGATTCTCGATAACTTCTCCGTCGGATAGTGTAATGCCATTCGATTGTAGTTTAATGTTACTGCCAATTTTTGCTACGGTCCGTGTAAAGATAGCTTTCAGCATTGAGCTGGAACAAGGCTAGCAGACAAATCTGAGAATGTCTTTCTCCGGACCGGAGAACGAAACATATGAGACTTATATTGTCCATTTGCGCACATCCGTTTCCTTCGACAAAAAGACAACGAAGTATGTGCACTTTGTGTTACCCATTCATACACCCATTTGCACAGAACTCTTCGTGCTTTCTTTAATATTTAACACTCTTCCTCTCGTAGGTTGCATGAATAGGCACATGGCCCCGGTGTATACACGTACCCCTTAAAGGTGAACTAATGGCACATCAATCCAATGCATTAAACCGACACGGTTTACCATATAGCAGTGCATGCTAAGCGTATCACACAATCGTGTACTACGAAAAAGTTCACGATTTTGCTATACGATATTCCCGGCAGTATCATCTCCAGGCATACAGGCTACAGTTTGGACTATGGTGCATGAACTACGCTTCAGGGCTTTACATCAGCCTAAGTTATTAATATGATCCCTCAACAGAAGCCTTCCTGTAAGAAGGGTCAGGTTGTTGTTTCCGTGGGGCAAAAAGCTCGAACGTTTTGTGCTACAGCAAAAAGCTTTTTTGCTTTGCTTATTGTTAGAATTCAATTGTACGGGTAGTGTTAAACTTTTGCATCTTTCTGTGGCTAGGGGAACAAAGACAGAGAGAGAAGTATTCAACTTCTACATTTTTGAAACTGACACTCGCTTTAGTGTGTACCAATTTGTCGGAATCCAAACATATTCGGTCTTTCGGATAGTAGGTTCTTCTCTGCAGTTCTTCTCGACATTTAGCATTCCCGCCACAGCTGCCTATCTTGGAAGGGATGAAAGACTGTTCCTTGGCTTGGTCCAACGGGTTGAACCTCGTCAGGGACTTGAAGAGGCCGAACGTTTTGCAGTCCTAATTGGCCCAAACAAGACATGTAGCAATAGGGGTTAAGCCTTTGCCCTTCGAATTCGCCCAATCGCTGATGGTCTGTCCATACGGTTTTTGGCCTTCTGTGTATTGGCTTCGTGATTTGCTTTCATATACATCCACCGGTATATTATGAGAGCATTTTGCTTTTAGGCTGGAAATACCTGTTATGAAACGTACTTGTAGTAGTTTATAAGCATTTCTGTTCACCTGTTTTTATAATTAAAATTGAACACATGACTGTCTAATGACAGATGGTTGGCATATTTATTGGTACTAATAAGTGTGAGAGTAATTCGACAGAACCACTGACTGTGTATTATTTTATCGGAATTTGGTCTGACATTTTCCTCTCAATATTATGTCTGTGTCTAACCATCTCTAAAGGCTATACCTATATTAAAAGCTATTTCTGCTTACAAAACATGCTCAGTTGCCTTCTATAGACGGCAGTCACTAGCACCCCTGTAAAGGTTCATCGCCATCCGCACATCAGAGAAGGGTTAAGTCTTGTGGCCGTATCGTTAATCTGCACCGAATCTAGTCCTGAACATTTTTCCCCGACGTCTGTTAGTGGCTGTGCTGCGTTCACTCTCTAATAGGCCCGGACATTGTTGGCCATCTTCTGCTTTCATTACTCTAGCCCGTAGTAAATAACGGTCGGTTATTATATTATTAGCAATGGTACACCATAAAAACAATCATCGTCATGATTTCGTTCGATTCTTCCGAGCCGTAATTGTTATTAATTGCATGTTTCCTCCAAAAGTCGGGATCCAATGATAGATGAGCTGACGGACTGTCATTGCATCCCTTTGAGCAGAGAAACAAGGGGCTCAATCGCATGGTCTGTCAATCCGGTGACTATCTGCTACGAGCAATCTTGATCCTTGTTATACCGACAAAAGTCAGCAAAGCACAGCGGATTCGAACGAGGCCGGCTATCGAGTCCCAGCTAGAGCGTTTTATTACCGCTGTCGTTACTTGTGTTAGCGATAGCGCTAACGTAGTTGTCGCTTTCAACATGCTACACAGTGGTGGCAACAAATCTTTTAAATGGCCAATTATTTGCGGGCCTATGTGCCATGTATGTCGAAGCTTAACAAAGCAGGCACGCTTGTCCGAATATTAGGTGTTAGCTTCAAGATATACCGGATTGTTGAGTGACAACTGATTGAAAAGCGTGCGTATCTACTGCTCAAACCATAAATTGAACCGATGAAACCAGCTCCACTCCTATATAAAAGGGAAAGTTGTGCCTAATTCAAGTTGTAAATTGAATTTGACGAAATATGCAAGACCAAAGCATTGTTCTAAACGCGCCATTTTCATTTGAAAGGGTCGAGCTGTGACAAGGTCAGCGCGTACCCTGTATATTGTAATAAGGTTCTGACGTAGTGAAATCGCTCAATTGTTTGATGAAACGCGCTTGGCAATCAGCTTATTGCGCAAGCCAGCGTCAATTAGATATGAGTGCCAATCGAAAAGGAGAACTGAGAATGGAAGGCTCCACTCGCGAAGCGCGCGTTATACTGGGTTGCTGGCATTAGTGAATACGACGGTATATATCGTTATGCTATCTAGCACAGTTTAGCGATTCCGCCACTCTAAAGGCAGTGTGGCACTTAAGTTTGCCTCGCATGCAAACCCTGCCGTCTTTGACGCGTGCCTTTTACATGATTGAAATATATAGTCAGTCATCTGCAAAAGCATAATTGTTCTATGCCACTTGTCCAGCCACAGGACGAAACAGCTAGTTTTCTGTAGTGGGGTCAGCGAGCGTGTGTGTGTATGTGTATGTGGAAATGTTAAAGCGAGGAGTGGAGGTGAAGGGGAGCGGGCGGGCGGGGGTTCAGTCGTAGGAAGGAACAGCGAATCGGAATTTTTCGAAGAGGAACTCTAATGGGACCGCTACTGTGTACCACATGGCGGTCCCTCGTCGCGGTCTTTCTCTTTTTCTTTGATGATGATGACCGCCGGTGTTAGTCACAGTAGCTCTCCAGCTGATAGTACCAGTGTACGTAGCGCTTGGCGGCTATGTCGGTGATGCTAGTTGTTTTCGGGTGTTGCATGGTGTCATTTCGCTAATAAGATCTGTTAGTCCGCTGCCTCGGCCGTTCGCTGTCACTTGGGCCTCTGGTGGCGTCTTGCTGGCGTCATTAGTGAATGAAGCGAGCGACTACCGAATGAACCGGTAGACAAGCAGGCAGGCGGCCAGGGCCCCAGCGGGCAGCCTAGCAACATAGCGCGCAGACATACATCATCACGGACACCAAGCGATCCGTTCACAACTGAACTCTCGACCTCCTCCTGTGACCATATGCCGTCTATGTATGTACGAATAGATGCGCACTCTTCTCCTTGGCTACGTCCTCCTGGCGGACTCGCTCGTCCGCTGCTTCTTGGTCCCTCGCTAGCTAGCGGTCTTCCTGGCTGTCGGACTGTTGGCCGAATGCGTGAAGTTTAATGACTGGCTTCACTTAACACCTAACATGAGCCACGCACGTATATTTGGGTACGATCGGGCTACGGAACTGATTGGAGCCAGCTCACACAGCCAACTGTGGAAAGGAGGGTAAAGGCGGGTGGAAGGAGAGCACGGAGAGATTTACGTGACTACTGTGTGCTTTCTCGCAAAGAGGCTACGAAAGAGATAAAAATAGTGTTCGCTGGTGTTAGGTGTAACTGACTGAGGATGGTCTAACGGAGGATGACGTTGGCGGGCTTAATCATGGCACATGCTCGAATGTAGTGTCGGATTTGTATTGTGCAGCTAAACAGTCATGCCCGAACTCAAAGTATCTACCCATGAATATGTTTCGTTGAAGCACGAAAAATCGTAGAAATGTGAGGAGTGGTTTGTAGGCCATGGTTTATGCAAGCTGACCCGAGGAGTAATGTCCCAAATTTGCTGAAGTGTTCTTTGTATTTGTTCTTTTATTCTGCCATGTACCGGGATGTAGACGACGACGACGACGACGACGACGACGATGACGCTTCTGAGGCGGGTAAGACGGCAATGTTGTACTTCAAGTTAAAGGAGCTAAAGTGGTGAAAAGTCAAGAAAATCGCTCTTAGACTAGGAAGATTTCAGACGAATATCGCTTCGTAAGTAAGGTTCATCGTGACTTTTCCTGTGCCAGCACAAATTACATCTTGCCATTTGGCCCGTTGCAGACACGGTGGGTCGCTCATTTTGTTACTAGGTGTAGACCAGTATGTCGATTTCGACCCACATCGTATCTCGCTCAATAAGTCAGCCATAAGTCAACGCAACAAAAGCCAGCAAAATCCCGTTTTGCACATCGTTGTATGTACGATAAGTTCCGCAGTTGCCATCCGCTACTTTTGTCGGACCTTTAGAGTTTGACACATTCAATTGTCAGGAAATCTTCAGAGTTGCCCATGTGGAGAAACCATCGATCTCGTAATTGCTGCCACTGACAAGGATCGACGCGCCTAATCAGAAAATTCCTTTGAAGAATATACCTCGAAATGCGCGTGAGAGGGTTTGTCAGCATCTGTGAGGCTCAAGTTAACCGCATCTGGTTGCTAGCATGAAGATGCTACTCTGCATAGAAGCATTCGAAATTCCATGGGATTAATTTTGTCTTGTCATCTCAAAATGGCTGATCCTGTTTTTGAAGTGCCGTGGCACGCTTAGCAATACGTTTAGCTCCATCGAGGGTAAGCCATCAGGTAATTTACCAACAGTAGGGTGATGTTTGGTAAGGTAGGCCATTGTTAGCCAGCTGATCCGATTCCGGGCAACGGAGTTCTCCAAAAAGAAAGGGGAAAAAGGATCGATTCTCTTTTGTTCGCGCTTATATGTGCACGCAGCTCTATTAGCTAGCGCTGCGTAGTTAGAGTCTTCGAACGAAAGAAGTCGACACTGCAAACCCGCAAGTGAAGCGTGCACACCCTCGTCTGTCTAGCTGACTGCTCGACTTAGTTCGTGGTTGGCAGGAGCGGACTGCTTGTTTAAGATGCTCCTGTTCATATAGTACGGCAGCTTAGTACGTATAGCTACGCCCGGCACCTGCTGCGCAGACTGCAATTTCAACAAAAGGCCCTAAGCCACCAACTTCGGTCTCACAACCACCATCGCCATCGTCTGCTTGCCAGGTCTGCTAAGCCGTACTGCGAGGGTGATGTTGAGAACACTGCGAAGGACAGTGGGGATTGACCGAACAACTTGGGGGCGTTACTTGAACGTAAATCCGTCTGCGCTCCCTAGGGAGCCGCCTCTTCCTTCTTTTGGTTCAACTGTCACACCCCTCACATTCTATTCCCCCTACTCCCTACTAGTCTACCGTTTCCTAACCTATCCCCTACAAGACCTCACTGGTGCTGTTCCACCGCACAGCGATTGCTTATTGTAGGCGTCTGGTGGCCTCGACTCGCCTTCGAGTTCGGCAGCCCCATCACCTACCCACTTCGTCTATACTGCGTCTAAACGCGTCTTCAGCTCAAGGAACGGAGGCGCCGCGCTACCCTAAATGGGAGACTTCAATGGAACGACGGGCCAAGCACAGCACAGTCTCAACCAGATTTCAGCTGTTACGAATATAGAGCAGAAGGTATCGACCGAATGCGAATGTGTGCGTCTGCAGAAGCAGAGGTCAGGTCTGCGTGTTAATTTTGGCCTTTTTCACGTTGTTGTGGTTCGTTGTGAGAAGCGCCGAGAGTAGAAGCGCTGTCGGGGGCAATCGACTAGTAACAACAGAACTGTAGTTGAGGTAATGGCAACAACCGTACCACAGCTCCTATCGTATTTTAGGACGGAGACGAGTGACGACTATGTGTGTCTGTGGGGTAACAAGTAAAAGAGTAGCGCCGAAAGATGGAAAGACCACTCACAATGAGCCTACTGCGATCCTGATCTTGGAACAGGCCGCCAATGTTGGTGGTACACTGGCATGGGGGATTCGGCCTCTGCAGTGCAGCGAAACGGCTCTTCCCTTAGAGCCGCGTAAGAGCGCAATGGTGGGTAGTCTAGGAAAAAGATCGGCGAGAACCAACCTGAAGCGTCAGCGGCTCGAGCAGGCGACTGGGACGCGATTGCACAGAATAACAGCGGACGGGGGGCTGAGGGAGTAGGTGACTGCCTTCTCACTTGTTGACGTTCACGCTTGGTGGCACCTTACTCGCATCTCTTAGCCATCCAGGGGGGGAACACAGTTTGCCGGCTCCTCCGACCCATTTTGCTCTGCTATCTTTCACCACGGCATTTGCAGTGGTAGCACTATGACGTCTGTAGAAGCTGTGCTGGCAGCTCTACCAGCAACAATGGAATCTTCCTTTTGGTAGAATGCTTCTCAGTCTACAGTTTAACTCAAAGAGATCGTCGGGCATTCAATGGCTGGGCTTTCTGGACAGCTGGAGTACAAGTATCAGAAACTGCTGATCTCATTGACGTAAAGCCGAATATCTACGAAGACCATTGAGTTCAGTGATGCGAAGTTAACGCTAGATCAACAATGGACAAAAAATAACTACCAGTGCGTTTTATATAATTAAACTAACTTGTTATATTTATGACTTTCATTAAGGTATTTTGATTGCGACGCGCAAATGTACAGCAATAGTATAGAACAGATATTGATACTAAGGTGCTAGTTTTCGTTTGCTTGATAATATTTCGTCGTTATAGATAAAAAGGAATAAAACAGTAAAATCGACAAACGACGTTGGACAACGTCTAATATTTGCGTACCACTATCCTAGATACAATAAATAACTACTGCATAATGACATGCCCCATTGTACTCGAATGCGACCGCCTGTTAACCAACATTGGTTTACCAATTTCCGTACACTCGAACGAAGGAAAAACAAAACCTTATCCGTTACTAATTCCCTGTGACGAACTACTACGGGTCGTCGCGAAGTGCGTACGTACGACAGCTCGTTCAATTCACCGGTGATCTGCTCAAAACGAACCGTTCTCTACCCTACTTTAACTCCTCGCAGCCACAAGCGTCATTGTTGTCGACTGGTAGCTATCTGCCTGTCTCGTGCCGCGTTTCTGTTGACGAACGAGTTAGGAGCGATGTAGCATTACTGCTAAGCGCCAGCCAAGGAGCCAGGATGCTTGCTTTGGCCCATTGAAGCATCACTGGGACTCTGGATGCGACTACTGCCGTTCCTACAACTTGTACGTACGACTACAATTACTACTAGCGCCACTCTCACGATGCCGCGTATCATTGGCGGGGAAATGCCGCGCTGCTCAAGCCGACTGTTGCCGTTACTGTGTGAACACTGACTAAGTGCGCGATGAGAATTACTCATTTATAAAACTTAGCGTACTGCTAGTGGTGCCGCTGCTGCTACTGGACTCGAGGGAGCAGTGCACGCTGCTACGTGCTCCCCACACAGGGCGCCTAGTGTTCGTCTCATTGTGAGCTAGTGTGCGTGCCGGTGAGCGGGACGCCCGGTTGCTCCTGTGTCATGGCACTAGGACAGCTAGCCTTCTTCTCTCTGTGTCATGCTACAGAGATCTGTGACGCGGACAGGACCTGAACAAGACTACCAGGATGAATGCGTTGGCTGTGGTGGTCCGCCGCTGTTGAAGCTACAGCAATTCCTAATGGTAAAATGGCATCAAGGCGGAGGCAGTACGTCACCCGACACGTTACGTGGAAAGCGCCCCCCATCCATTTACGCCCAATAAGGGGCAGGACAGTTTTGCTACCTCCCTAGCTCGTTCATCTATTTGTTCGTGGACGGGTTCGTACACGGGTTACACGGCAATGATTATACGCGTGCGGCTAAAGCGAGGGCCCGTCGTCCACTCGATGTCAATTATCTTTACGACTATTGCGTCCGAGAGCGCTGACACGTTTCAGCCGTATAGTACATCTATACTTAGATATGTATGTGTGTATAATTGCCATTCGTTTGCTCCCACCCGGTCCTAATCATCCTATTACTTCATAAGAGAGTCACTTGTTATTATCAGTAATACCGCATTACAAACTATCTATGTATTTCTATATTTTGTCTGCAATGTTACTTCGCAAATTTGTATTTGGCAAGTGTTTACTGATACAAACATCTAAGTTTATGTATAAGAAGATAACGCGATATGGTTGATTAGTCTGCCACAAACAACAACATCGCATTGTCACAAGTTGGATTTCGGGTTTCTGTACGATGCAGTGCTGAGAGCAATGGCCCATGGCTAGCGGTCTAATCGGTCTTTTGTTGCCACATCTACTTAGCCCTAATGATGGGTTTATCTAAACTGAGAAACAATCGAAAACAAAAGAAACGATCTTAAGTTACCGACACCATAACGTAGGCATGACATTTTAGGAGTGAGCTACCGTTTTCGCACAAAACAGACATATTACAGATGACATGGAGCAGCTCTAGACAAAAGCACCTTTAACTTATATAAGTGCTAGATTTCTATAGCGGATGACACAAGAAATAATACCCGAATAACGTATCTTCAATTTTTGAAGTCAGACGACTCTAAAAGGGGTTTAGTATTTTTATTTACTTTTATTATAGCTTCACATCATCGTGAATAAGCAGCCATCTAAGTGGTGCTTTACAGTCGTGGGTCCGTAATGCTCTATAACGTCGTACCTATGTTAGTTGACATCTACCCATATATGTATCCCTAGCTTACTAACTCGTCTATGATATGATTCAATGAATGTACTCTATCCACCACAGATTTGTACTCACCTGCCTCGCTCAGCTCGGGTCACTACTATTACTAGCGTTACATATGTACCTCTCATACCTTCTCTTCTATTTAGTTCCTGTTAGTAAGTAGCGGCGCAACAGTCGGGATTGGTTATTGGGGGTTCTCGGTTCAGCCAGACGACTCCAGGGTTCAGCCCGTTCGGGCATTCGGTGGCGTTTGTCCTCGACGGAACCCCAAGACAGCAGCAGCAACGGCCACTAGCCTCCCTGGCTGCTCCCGCTGCCGGCCTCGCCGCCACTACCTCATCGTAGCCCGTGGGGAGTTGGGCGAAAAGGGTCCTTTCAGTCTTCATGGCCCACGAAGTAGCAGGAAAGTTGGCAGTGGCGAAGGTTTTATTTATATTTGTTACCCATCGTCTCGACAACTTGAACCCCGTACAGGACGATGGGAGGGGGACAAAAAGGGCTGGGACGGACAGGACGGAAGGCGGCGCTACAACAGCCGCTGGCTGCGTCCTTTTGATGCGCCTGTGTCTTCTGCGCTTTTAGGTCTAGTTTTTCCACTTGCGAAGGTCTCGACGGGGTAGATTGCAACGGAAGTTGCCGAGCTTGGATGCAGAAGCGGCAGCGACTACGACAAGAAGAAGCGAATCAAAACGGTCCCAGTTGACGAATTTATTTCCATAAAACCCTCTGTTCACCACCACTGCGAAAATGCTTACAATGCACTTGTGTTCATTGTGTTCAGTGTGCCCGCTGCCCGTCAAAAGAAAGGATAGAAGAAGAAGGATCCAGTCTTCAGGCTACTGAAGAGTTCAGAGGTCTCCCGACGACATCAGTACTAAAAGCAGCAGCTGTAAGAAAACGCCTACTAGGATTTGATCTCTCGCGTCCCAATTACGCACAGGGATATCCATACTTAAGCAGTTGGTTTGAGAGCTTATTATTGAAGCCGTGGATTCGTTCAACACTAACAGATCGAAGAACAGAACAGTGAAGAAGAAGCAAACAAGGCACGATTATACAGAGTCCATACGCAGTGTATTCGTGGGTCTGCGAATCCTTCTATTGGCTTGACAAAATGGCAATACCGTAAATACTACGACACGCTAAGTGCTAGATCTAAATACTGCTTGCAGGTAATCACTATGCTGGAAGCATGTTTGTCACAAATATCCTTATGACCCAAGTCCATACACATTACCATATAGTGTGTATACTGTGCAGAACTACTACTTCAAGTCTTGCCAATGACACATTGAAACTGCACAATTTACGCCACCAATAAAGAAAGCCAATTCTTAGGTAGTTTTTAAAATAATATCTATTTATGGTTAGGTTAATTAATCTCGTTCACAGTTGAAATGAGTTCGTTATAAACGCGAGCCTCGTTCAGATCTTCAACCAGGTCTTTGACCTAGTAATACTTTCGAGTGTTTTTCAGTAATTGATTTACAAGTGATTTTAATTAATCACATTTACAAATTCAGTAGGGTGCCTGAGTTTTTACCGCCAAGAGAATGGCATGTTGGCAGTAAAATGATCACCTAATACCAGCAGCTAGCTTTGGCTACTCTTATGCCTGTCGCAAACAAACATAGTTTTTCAAGAAATTTTGAAGCTCATGAGGCTCAAATGCACTCCGAAAAAATCCGGTAGCCGACGCGGCAGACTTCCGCTATTGCTTCGTTGGGCATAGTAACCGAATGTGTGGGCATAATGTGGAAACATGGCCATCAACTCGTACGCAGTCTGCTTATTTATAGTTCGTCCTCAGTTCGTTGTTGCTTCTACTGCCAGTCTACTTCTTGATTTTCCCGTACCCACGCGACATTCTAGCTGTGTGTTTGCTATTACCCTCCTTCTTTGACTTGCACTTTTGGCGATATTGAAATTCCTCGCAGCGGCAGGACTATGTGCAAATGTATATCTGAGGCGGCGTCTGACGCACGCACGCGGGCGACCCGTTCCGGGTAGTCGATCCGTCAATAGGACACAGCCGAGTTACTCCGCAGAGGGTTGGTTCACTCTCTGTTCAGCCGTTCTCGCTAGTATTGTCCTGTATCACATACCCACTGACTGCGAAAAGTACGCGCGATTGTTGCGCGAGATGAAACTACAACTGATTATGCGAAATCGCTGAACTAACTGAGAAATACTCGTTTTATCCCCAATATCAGAGAGATGCTGGCGGGAGATAGCTCAAAGGTAAAATAGCTGCTATCGAGGAATCCGATTAGATCTAAAAGAACGACGACGACCACGGCGACGAAAAAATGGCAACGCAAAAGGAAAAAGCTGTGCGAGCCGCCATCTTTAGAGCGCGCTACCACAAACGGTAGCATCGTCGGCAAGGCGGCGGTGGGTGAATCGACTCTTCAATAGCGATACCCTATAGTTGTGGCCGTTGGCCGCCAGGAACTCGGCACGGAGTTCGTGCAACGGAAAAGCAGAAGCTGACGTTATACGAGTGAAGCGAACGCGTTTGTCGCCTACCCTACCCTGCCCTGCCAATAGTCGAAAATCGTATGCGAATCGTCTAAGATGAACGAGGACAACTTGCCTGAGAAGAATATGTCCGCCTGCAGGTTATTTATGGGTTGTCTCGGAAATGAACACGGGCATTTTGGTGGCCACGGAGGGGCCTGCGATGTACACATACAAAAAGAACTATTATTGTAGATCATTCTCAAGCTTGTGCCGTTTCTACCGAAAACCACAGTACTTTCAAGGGTTCTTCCTTATGTGGGGTACGTTATAATAATGGCATGTAATAGCGCTATCTAACGGAGAATTTATTCTTTATTTGGGTAACCTATAGGTGATTTGATCACTTAGCATTGATTTATAATAATTTTATAGAGTATAGAAGATATTGAAAATGTGCTGTGTTGTCAGTATTACCTATCTCGCATGTCTATGGAACAAACAGGCCCTAAACACTAGACCACTGTTATTACTTGACCGTTAACAAGGTCAGTAATGTCTAGTAGACTTCAGTCCTAGATCGTGTACGGATGAAAAATCGTGCACTATGTTATTAAAAATAAGAGCTCGCCATGACGTACCTATTGGAGGCTAACAGTACCCAAAGAAAACATTTAATTGTCGCGTTTCACAAGCGCACGAACATAAGACCATCTTGTTTTTCAAAGTGTTCGGACACAGACAGACGTAGATTAACGCTGGCGTCAACTTCTGCACAACTAATCCACTGTCTTAGCCCGCTTACCAGAGAAGCACAAAGGTTGAACTGGTGCTAGTAAGAGGGGGCCAGATATGTCATCCGAAACATTGTACGCACCCTGAGGGATGATTAAAATAAAAAAAAAAGTCACCGGCCACACTAGCTACAAGCGTTGCCGTCGCATGCTTGAATCACGCGCTAATGAAGTACATCGCTGGGCATCAGTGAGTGATATTACGGGTTATAAGGTTTTCACCCTGTTCCTTTTGCGCATAAACAAAATATAAGGAAAAACCATGACCAATACATTATAGGCTAATTTTAATACGAGGACAAAGGATCGAGAAAACCCTGACATAGATTACTACTTTCTGTCATGAAAAATTCACGCGCCCGTTTACAGCAACTTTGGAAGATAGCAAACATGTGACGTACATAATTCAATTGCGGACTGTAAATTCGTATTTGTGTAAAAAAACTATAGTACATGTTCGAAGTATACTTCATTGACGTAGGTGTTAATGAACATGAGAAGTCATCCTGTATTCGAACGGGTCGATATGTTGGGACGCTCTATCAATTTAAAAGCAATTTTGCTTTTAATCTTTCCTGACTATAATTATGCATGATGTACTTTCGCTTTAATTTTCACGAGTCAAAAGGTACATCTATTCAGACCGGAAGAAATCTCTTCAGTGAGAGGTAATGAGGTCGGTCTCGCTGTAGGTTACTCCCAACGCGCAGTCATCTAATCCTAATGTCATCCAGACAATAGGGTTGTCTCCGAGAGTTCTTTATAGTGGTCCGGAAGACTTCACGGGGTGGATCAGGACGAGGTTGTAATAATATAAAGCAGAGATTTATAGATAGATCAGACGGGCACATCACAGTAACAAGAAGCTGGCTGGTCTAGAAAGGCCGTACCGCATAGTCTATTTTACCTTGATTCTATTACAGCTTTAAGTATAGGCAAAGAACTAGGATTAATAGTGGATTAGCGAGGTGGCTACCGTATTCGAGTTCACACAGTGTTAACGCGGCCCAATCTAGGGCTTCAAGTCCTCAAAAATACTGCAAGTGCTACACGGTTACGAAGTGTGTGTTTTTTATTATTGTCGATCGGAACGAACCAAGTGAGGATAATCAGACATATATGACAAACATAGAAATAGCGTTTAATGAAGTTCATGTTTGAAGAAACACACAAAAGATTGCGATAAAGAATAATACATATCGATACATGCGGCACAGCGAGAATGTCTCATAAAGCGAAATTATTTGCACCTCTATTGAAGATCTTATTATGTGTATGTCCTAAATTTATTTTTTGGGCCTTCTTTATACACACACCCTTTCATCTACATGGTTTCCTTCTTCGTGTATTTCCCTGAAATATAATTATTAGTATCTCGTTGTGATTACCACGCACGGAAATGAGAAGGATTGTCTACTTAAAATAGCCGAGTTAGCTGGCACATAGCCAATGAAAGCAGCAACAAAAACAAAAAAAAATACCCCTGACCTTCCCAAACGTAGCTGGCGATTCAGGCCAGGAGAGCAATCCAATTAAGTACAGGGAGAGAGCGACACGGGTACTACTGGCGAGAGCATAAGGGCTAAAGCGATACTCAATAGAGACTGAACGAGCGGAGACAATTGCGCTTGTCGGCAGCTTAGTCTTCGGTTGCATACGTTTGTATCAAGTGCCTATACGCTCACACAGGCCCACAGACAGCCAGACATTTACATCAATTATACTTCGTCGTCATCCTCATTACATTTGCATATGCCGACAGTCAGCGTGCATCGGTCTCGCATGCGGCGAGGACAAGAAAAAGCCTTGCAAAGGGCATTACGCAAGGTTGCATCGTCGGCGAAATTCGATTGCGTATTCACAGTCTCAATTAGAAAGTCGCGGGTTAGCGTGTGGTGAGAGAACGTCGAAGTTGAGCAGCGGCAGTGTATGCGCGTACTTTGCAGCAATAAGGCCAAGGCATTAGGTCGAGTTTAGGTTAGGGGACGAGAAAGTGGCGCGCAAACAAAGGGGGCAGGTGGCCAGATGAGGTGGATCAACATCGACCAGCTGTTGCATTGTAACACGACTGAACAATTTAGCCCGCTGATTGCTCACAAACAATTCTTCAAGTAACATTCGTAGGGGTCTCAGAAGAAGACTATATTTCCTAATATGAGAAATTTATAATTAAAACCGTAAGCACAAAGACCTTTTATTATTACGTCAGACATGTTATCCTGATATATCCAACGGGTTAATCTATACGTTGAGATAGCTTTTCATATCTTTTGTGGCCCTTGGAAACCATAAAGGAAATACTAAGTAAAAAAGATGCGAAGCATAAAGTTTATCGACCATAATATTACAAGTTCAAATTGTTAGATTAGGGATTGAATGGAGCTGCATAAGGCATTGTTGCGCTTGTCCAGGCAAACTGCTTCTTTGTCTTGCCGATTTCCATGCGACCCAAGTTTAGACAACTTCAAGTATAATTTGATATTTATTACCGCTACAAAAGTAACCTTCAAAAAATCGAACACAAGAGGTTCTACAAGTGTAATAAATGGCACTCAATTAAAAGTACTTGCGCTCGTTGCCGACACTGGGGTGTAGTACATAAAAATAGAGGGGACGTTAGTTCTAGTGAGAAAGGGCGACAGGGGCAGATAATAGGAAAAAGGCGTATCACTGACGATTTAATTACACTCATTGGTATCAAAGAAAGCAGGTGGGCGATACAGCTAAACTCTTTTTCGGCAGTGAGTCAACGACAACGAGAACAGACTCGAAAGTGGTAGCGAAGCAGCCAGCGATGAGCCCTCCGCAGGGCTCTAGTCCGCCGGATGAGTTCGGCTAATGCCGGGGACCCAGTTAACGCGACTGTGTAGTTAGGTAGATTCGACTACGAGCCTATGCACATATTGGCTGTTGTGTGCCAATGCAATGCGCGTCGAGGGACGCGGTTACTTCAAACGGTGGGTTTCGCTGGTGCCGTTTTAATCTATATGCTAATCGTCACAGTCACCGTTAGATTCGTTCCGTAACATGCCACCAGACGGAACAGAGTCCGCAAAACATTCATTTATTCATTCATTAGATAAACGACTTCCGACATTGACGGTAGCAGTGGCATGAGCGCCGTGACGCCAGGAAGAAAAGAGGGACCGTGAACGCCACGTTTCCGCTCCATTTTGACTCGATCAAAGCGGCGAAGCGTCCAAATTTGGACGCGCCCTGTTGCGATTCTACGGTATGGCTCGTATTCTATAGAGTTGGAAAACAAAGTAGGAGCGCGTGCGGCTGACACCAAAATTCTACATAGAAACAATTAGATTCTGCTTATTCTGGTGTTTCGGTGGACCGGCATCAAAACAGATGTAAGGGGCAAATCGAAGTAAGCAACTTATTGGAATATCGGCTGCATGTTTCGGTTACTTCGTAGGTTAGTTTCGACGAAGTATAAATTTGTCTACCTTTCCCTTCCCCATACATAATTGCGATTATTACATGTTAAGGACGCCGGAATATAGCCTAGATTAAAACTTTAAAAACGTATGAGTTGACTGAGCCAAGTTGTGGCGTTGTCATCAAGAAATTACCGGCAATCGAGGATGACCGCGACCATTTCAAACTTCCAACCTTTCAGTTTGTCGGGCCCCCTTCAGCCATGATTAGAGAATCACAACCGTAACCAGCTGCTCTTTCGTTTCGCTACTTTGTCACTTTTGTTTTCCTCTACCTCATTTTCCCTCGGTAGCAGTATCTAGCTCTCGTCTATCCCGTTCGTGCGCACTTGACACCACTCAGTTGACCCATGGTGATAAAAATGGGCGTTTAGCTGTTTTTACGTGGGCTGGTGCGGCACCACTTGCGAAGCGGGATTTGGGGGTGGGTGGGTAGTCAAGTCTTGTCTCCCTCACTTTTCCATCTGCGCCCTAGTCATGTAGTATCAGTCGGCCTTCGCTTATTCCTGGGGATTTATCTGGACCCTTGTTGGCTCGACACTCCCGTTTGCTGTCTCTATACAAGAAACACACTTGAACATTCGTATCAGCAAGGGACCAGCAGCCGCTTCTCGGTGTTACTACCAGCACTACAGCATCTGGAGATTCCGTCCTTCGACTGATAGGAAAGTGCGGTCTGAATAGGAACTGTTTAACGTTTTCAAACGAATTGTGAAAGAGCAGGTTCGGATATGCGCACTTCGACTGGACACGCTTCGTCAAGTAGATCATCGTGATTCTGGGCCTATTAACTTGATGCGGACGGTGATTGCGGGTTATGAGTGGGTGTAGCAGACGAATTTCTTTAGTGAAGAAAAGGAAAGAATACAAGCAATTGAAACTTCCACGCGAGATGGAATCGGGGGGAATCGAGTAGAGTCTGTCGTTTATTTTGAACGTACACATTGGGCTACAATACAACCTCGCAGGAATGTGGGTGTCCGGTTCTCCTTCAAATGTTCTTGTAAACCTAATCAGGAGAAAGAAACGGTGAGACAGATACTGAACCTGACAGACAGCTCCTAGGTAGAAAATATAAAGCCGCCAAATTTACTCACGCAATATTACTCTCAGCACAAGAAACGTTTTTAGATAAAGTTTCGTGTATTAAGAGTAACACTGTATATATATATATATATATATATAATTAACGATAATTGCAGAGGGTCCGGATATGGTGCGTCACCAAAAAGGCATACTCGTTTACGACGGAGAATCGCATAGGAGAAAGCATGGCGGTGGTACATCAGACATTCCTGAGGGCTTTTGCTCAGCTTACGCTGGAAACATCTGCTCAAAGGTATGCACTCATCTCTGAATTGCTATTCGTTTGCATTGACAAAATTAGTGTATCTACGAATTGTGTAAATACTAATTGTATGTCTATATCAGGTTGGCAACGAATGAATTACCTATAGGACAAACAAACAAAAAAGAAAGTAAGCCAGAGTAAGATAAGTAATTCGCTGCGAGGTTGAGATTTAAATTTTGTTTGTTAAAACACAAATGTGTTTTAATGATGATAAGGATGACTATTATATTAACGTATATTATAACTAGGCCAAGCATATGATATAATGGATGCTAGCAATTGTTTGTCGTGGCTGATGGTTACGCTCGAGGCAGGCCAGGAAATAATTCACCCTCAATTATCAATGAAAAGTCGAATCGTTTATATTCCCTGTACCTTGTTCGAATCGATTTCTGCCGTGTCCTAGACAGCAACGTATTTCGAAATGGATACATCTCGACCCCAGCCGACAAGAGACTAAACAACTCGCAGTATAACAACAACCCAACTAATGGTTCCCCTCTTGACAACTAAGCAATATTTAGAAAAACAAAGTTCAACCACTACGAAGCTAAGTACACTGCTAATCTGTTGTTATCTAATATTGCAGCATCTTGGAAAATCCGGCCATATTGTATATTACAATATTTCTGCGGACCCGTCCACCGTGATGATTAACGAACAGATTACTGCTGCCCTTTGGGAAGAACTTATACAGCCGATGCAAGAACCGTGCCGAAGTGCGGCCGAAGTTCTTCTGTGCCATTACGCGTTCCCAAAGTGCGAATGGAGAGAGAGGATAGCTATTGCCAAACCCCTTTGCAGGTGGGTAAGCTATAGTTCATTAGGAATTTCGTTCGCCTGTTAGTCTACCTACTTTGCGAGTCCCTCTGATTTGTTGCCATAAAACTACAAATCGTATTGTGAGCGCTCTTTATAAGGTTACTACTTTACCTTACAAGCCGGCAATGGCTAGCTGCCACGTGCGGATCTCCTGTATGCTTCGTAAAATCTTTTTTGTAATTAAGTAAAGCAAATAGTAGTTTGCTTTAGATTTCTCGTAGATCGTATATATAAGTTGAATAAATCTGGATAGTCTAAAGTTGGAAACATTACATTTCATATTGAAAGAACTCAAAGATATAGGGCATACGCCGAGATAGCAGCTCACCATGAACAGCTCTAAATTTTATCAGTAAAAATGTAACTTCTTCAAATTAAAAGAGAAAACAACGGAGTGATGTACGAAATACTAAGATGGTGCCCAATCTAATGTTCCGAAAGCCTCTGGGAAGGTCTATGTAGGATGTCAATTACGGTGATGCAGGAATTACTTAAAGTGGTCACTTAATTGAAGTCACTGGACCTAAAAAAGGAGCTACAACGCTTAGATTTATTCTGCCTGTTTAGTAGGCGAAGCTTTACAAGCAATCCTTTGGAAGAGAACACAAATTTAATTTGAAAATTCAAGCTTTTACCAAAACGTTTCTACGTACGCTTTCATTGAGTGTCATCTTCACTTTTAACTCTTTTGCGAATTAGCATCTATTTAAAATCATCGCGTTCTTAAATCACTTTGTAATCTTAGGTTAAATAGTACATTTTATAATAGATTAGTGGGTAACGTACTTGCCAGTTAATCTTAGGGATTCGTTCTGGTCAGGGGTAGAGACACGTTGTTTCAATGCCTAATAGCGATGCCGGACGTCTAAGCATAGAGGTTAGAGGGTAGTCTCGTTACTGGTCAGTTTCAAAAGAAGATGGGGTCTACCTAACGATTGCAAGGGGCGATATATGATGTTGCATATCAATTTCATTACTGATAGACTTGTGCTTTCTCGTGTCAATTAATTGTCACGTCCGATCTTTTTCGATCATTGTTGTTCGGAAAGTCAAAAAGAGCGACGAAGTGACCCATATTGTGGCCCCCGCTGGTCCTCTGGGTAGAGACGTAAATCAGGAAAAAAGTACATTCTATCTCATGCAATCTTGCCCCGCTCTGCTTTCTCACGTGAGTTACCATATGTTGAGCTTGGCACAGCAGAACCTTTTCAGCAGTCCTCGTATCACACGTTGTCAATGGTGCTTCAGCTCAATGATGGGTCATCCACTGGTCAATGCATTAAATTCAACAAGTGGAAACTTCGGCAAAAAATGTTCGTTACACATTGGTAATATACGAATAGTGCGTTTAAGTTCATACTTACACAGTCTAAGAGAAGATTAACAAAGCTCGAGCCCTCTTACTTCATAAACATATTATATTATTTGAATTAATTGAAGGGCGGTAAACCTAGTAGCAATCCTTCAATTTAATTAAATTCGTATGACGTTAAAATATATTTGTACACTTTTAAAACACCATCAATACTACACAGACATTTGTAGTAGTTCTTATTGCTATAAGAGGTGTACACTCCTCAAGCTCTCTAAAAACTATGTATTTCAGAGCACTAAAATGTGTACTCAACTAGTATGTCAAAGGTCGAAGGTTGGCGTTTTGCTGTTAATCGGCACATGGCACAAATGGCCTAGTTCTTTAAATCCTTCATTCGCTCTTCCTTCACTGCTAGGAAATAGCCGCGCATTTGCATCCTACCCCAATCATTCAAGGCACGGTAGCGACCGCCGCCCATATGGCTGTTTCTGGCTCTCGCAGAGCGAGGCCTGTTACTGGACAATGTGGTATGCAGCAGCATCACCGGACGCAAGCCGACGTCGCAAATCATTTACACAGGCACCCTCAACGACGCCCTGCATAGCGGCGAAGAAAAGAGTTCTACGCACCTAGGTGTTTTTAAGTGGGCACAGCAAAGGAACGCGAAGGGCCTAGGCCGAAAAAGCCAAAGCAAAAGATCTCTGGTGCGACAGAGCGCGCACCAACCCACAAGTCAGTGAGGAGCCATCCACCGCTGTCGGCATAGCACGTGCGAATGATGTCATAGAAAACGAATGACGCGAGACAGTGACACAGTCCGTCGCGACGCATGAAAGCGGAAGGGGCAAAGAGAAAGTGACGTAACGGCGCGAAGTGAACGCTAATCTTTTTCGTAGTTGAGGCAGAAGCTTCATCTGTACCATTTGAAAATTGCCCGCCGTTGGAGGCAAAAGCGGAATCCGAAAAGGCGGTGCGTAGCCAACCAAACGATTCTGTACCATTTTTCGCAGTCCTATTTATTTGGTAGTGAGCGGACAAAAATAAGAGATTCAACAGTAGAAAGGGCAAAAAGCTTCATTGAAAATACTGCATACATCCATCTTTGTACTGATTAAAAGAGTTTGCAGAAATTGGTGTCATCTTTAATGTATCTTCTTGCGAATGTATCTCAGTCGATGAGCGTTGCACACCGCTAGAGAGATCCTACTTTGATTCTTTGTCGTTGTCGAGGTCTTTGTTGTTTCAGGACCATCTTGAGACCCAAAGACAGTTGAACCAAGGAATAAAAAACTGTATTCTCGGCGTTTGCTTTCTGTTTCCCTCACTTCCAATGCGAAAAAGCCCATAAGCAACAGAGGATATGATACGAATATGATGATGAGGCTACAGCTAAGGGATGTAAACTGATCTAATGATTATTCTTTAAAAATGTCTTCGGATTCGAAAGCTTCGGCGACGCGTAGTTTTTACATCGAGAAACCACTTTTTAAATGTAACGGGCCACCAGTAGAATGCCTACAATGCCAATACTTGACGTCTATGATGCGTTCTTTTGGCAGCTCTCTGGTGTT
The DNA here is from genome assembly GCF_002443255.2 of Varroa destructor. Classification (NCBI taxonomy): domain Eukaryota; kingdom Metazoa; phylum Arthropoda; class Arachnida; order Mesostigmata; family Varroidae; genus Varroa; species Varroa destructor. The sequence continues at coordinate 5,586,904 of NW_019211455.1, forward strand.
GATGAAAGACGAGTGAGCTGGGTGTGAAGTGCTGCTATTTGCAGTCCGAAACATTTATCTCCGGAGAGAGCAGAAAATGTAGCGATCAGAACAAAAAGAATACACTCATAAGTTTTCTTATAGATAAGATAAAGAACTTTGTAACGATATGTAATACTGTAACTACTCAAAATGTAGAAATAGGAAGCATTCAACGAAAACAGATCAAATAATCTCATATCTAATATCGGGCGGTGAACTTACTACTGCTGTAATTGTATTGCTTATCACAGCCAAGCCGCCAATACGAACTAACGGTATTAAGGTGTTACTCTTAGTTTTAGTAACTCGTGGACGCTGGCCATTACGTACGTCTTAAATGAAACCCGTGCTCTCATTGGTACTTCGACTTTTCCCTGTCGTCATTTCAAATTACCCGCTTCCCGCTAATACTTGCACTGTAGGTTAACGTAAAGAGATACAGAAGCCACGCTAAGTCAGAGTAGTAATAATGCGACGTTGTTTCTGTCCTTATTGGACAGAATGCTCTATATCCTGCCCGTAGACAGTAACGGCTTTATTACACGCAAACAATGTTATTCAATCAAGTGGGTCGTCCTAGTGAAAATTCGTGTGATTGTGGTTGTGTTGGTGGATTGCAGCATTCCTTACAGACTATAGGCACTAGTGTCAGCCAGGCACCTGTGTCCTGCCACCTAACTTTACCGGTTGCATTCGCTCGTCACCTCCTTGCAGGCTCCACTACTGTTTGTGGCGATGCCACAGCACGCAACAGCACCGCTGTCTAAACACTAGTTGCCCTACTGCTACCCCTACAGGTGGCAGACCACACAAACACCGACTCACCCACCAGCCCATCGAGAGAAGAGAGAAAAAAAGAGAGAGGCGAGGGGGGAAGGCGACCCTCTTCGAGAAGGTAGCGGAACTCGTGCCGCGCAGGACCCACATGGAACAGTCTACATGGCCCGAGTTTCCCTTGGCCTTACCGGACCTACGCCTGCACACGTTTTCTTTGCTATCCATGTACACGGCACACTTAAATTACATGGACGATACGCTTATGAAATAATTATTTAAATAACAACTTAAGCTAACATCTTTTCTAGCTAACGCTATTAAAAAAAAAACAAACGCAACCTAAGTTTACGAACTTTCTCGCCACTTCTATGTCGATCGCGTAAGGCACACGCGAATCAGTGCGCTCTTGCATTTTTATATTTGTTGATAAAGTTCACTATTATATGCTAAATCCAGTTGAATTAGGTAAGCCTGGAACGGTTGGAGTAACCGTAGCGCTTATTGTTACGACGCACGGTTGCACGACGCAAGGACATGGCTGCAGGTGCAGGGTGCAACTGAAGAAAGAAACAACGAAGTCGAGCACTCCGGCGAAGAGGGCGAAAGAAAACGAAAAATGGGAAAGTGGCATAGCTGAATGCCGTGTCCTCTTTTCTAGGACTCTTTTCGAGCTGACGATGTCCGTTCAAATCACGATCCCTTCCCGCTTCAGCTAAGGGTTACCTGGGGTTACCTAAGGGGCGTGGAGGTAAACAGACTCAGGAACCTAACTAATTTTATTACAACACATTGTCTGCGTTCGCCCCATCGTACTGCTCCATTTGCCTCATATGAGGGAAAGACTGCAGACGGGGCTTTCTGCAGCAGGTAAACAACAGACTTTTATTGGCTGGCTACCACATGCGAAGCAGATGGTTATATCTGCAGCTTTCAGGGGAATCAGGACTAGGGAAAGGGGTCGTATAGGCTTACTGGCATACGTTATGTGTTCGTGTGGAGAGTTAATTACCGGACACGCCGAGTTCGTACGGTGATGGTGTCCGCATGGATGCACCGGAACGAAATGACACGGATATATGGGTTGACGCGCACATGTTGACAGTGTCCACATGCTGTATTGTCACTGCCGTCGTTCCACGCAACGGTCGTGGTTCTTTCGTCGAAGACAAAGTGATGTATTATAGAGAGATATTAAAAGAGTCAGCCCAGAATAGATGATTATGAGCCGAAAATATATATTTGATTTCCACAGTGTACGGTGGGCAAAGACAAAATTGTTAAGCTATAATATTTAACAGGTAAATGTTACGAATGAAAATAACAGTACCTGTGGCCGCTGCAGGGTAAATCGTAAAACTCGCAGGCGCAGGCGCGCCTGTGATTCGCGTGAGTATGAACGTCTTTAGACTATATTATCGGATGTACAGCATCGTTCGGCCCGCAATGATAATAGCGAGCAGCCTAACAATGTTTCTGTTATTGATGCATCTTTCCCTTCACTCTTACTTTATATTTATGTGCAGGTCCTGCCGACATAATTCCAAAGTATTTGTACATCGTGAACAATTCCGCTAGATCGACTAACAAATAAATTAGTACGTAATAATTGTAATAGCAATCATTACGTACTAATTTATCATTACGCTACAATTAACTTTATCCAGCCGGTCATGCATCTGCTAAGTGATCTCCTACGTGCAGTCTTTTTAAACGGGAACATTACATTAGTGTATTGCCTCCTCTACCGGACTTGCGGTATTTCGTCGTCTACTCATTGACTTCTTCAGTTGCGAACAGCGGTTTTCTAAGACCGGCTTCTCCGAAGCCTCTCTACATTCCGAGCAATGAGAATGTGCATAAATTTCAACAGTGATCATTTTGTGCTGAGTCACTCCGTTGTGGTTGCGCCACTGACGAACAATAGCCAAAATTGCCGACCGTGGTCGGTTAGCGCCCCCCGGTGTAGGCGAAGGGTGCGGGTGGAAATGACGAGGGACAGGAATAAGAAATCAACGGTTGCACCGGTTGAGGCGCACAGCACAAGACAGCGAACACCTGCTACAGGAGTCGCTTGAGATAGTACTATCGTACTGCTAAAGCTAGACGCTTTTCTTCCGATATATCCCAGGCTGACCTGGCAGTTTTTTTCATTACAGTTAGTATGCTCTTTCTAGAGATTTTAAACAGGCTTACTTATTTACTATGGTAAAAATATGAGCGTTTGTCGTTTCCTACTTCTCTAGGGTAATGTACGTATTCCTTTGCAAGAAATATAACGGCGTTCAGCAATGGAGGCGATTGATTGCCATGGATAATAGGAGATTACGAATCTATTTGCGAAAAACACGATGGTAATTTTAAACTCAAGTCACCGGTCTTATTCTGTGCTCGCTGCTTTATGATTAAAAGTTATTAAATACAATATCATTTCTGTATTATATAGTATAAGTTATCCAAGGGCGCGCTTTTCATCCAATCATGAACCTTCTAATCCTATCCCTGAAATTATTTCGAGCTCTATTAGCATTCATGAAATCAAACTCTTTTTCATTAGGAATCTAATACTGATGTACCTTTGCTATTCGATAAATTGGTGTTGGGATATTAGGCATGAATTGCCGGTAAATAATTACTCCTCTTCATTTTTCCTGCGCTATTGGTCTGAAGATACGGGGAGTTAACAGTTTCCACGTTAAGTGGTTGCTAGTGTTAGCGGTTGGCTTATAAAAAATGTGGCGGTAATGGGGCTCAATGTAGGGACACGATATAATATTCATTAGGTGATACTTGGAACCATTTCTCTCCTATAAGGTGGCCATCATTCGCGTATGAGAGATTAGAATTTTTTTTAGAAATTATATTTAAGCGCCATTTACACTAGAGCACATCGAAGGAAAATGTTGAATCTTTCTTGGCTCGATGTACATATACACCGGCAAAAATGGTATCGACGACACAACTGAGAATGATTACCAGATCATACGTCTGATTAGGGCTAAACGTAAACAAAGTGGGACACGTGCCACCATCTCGTTAAGTGCTCCTGCTGGTAGGGAAAAGCTGAAGTGTTAATGTTATTATTAGACCGTTCTTAGGCCAATATTAGTAGGGCCTGCATCATGATGAGGGTTTTGCTATTTTGTCCTTCGGTAAATACACACACACACACACACACACGAAGAGGAATAAATGCGGCCACTGCTATATTGAATAGGTCGCGAGTGGCATTTTATAACATATAATGGTCGTATTATTAGTTGCTCGCTAGCCCTTTAGTCGCTGACTCGTGCTATTGTTTGTTCTAAAACCGAAAGCCATCTCCCGCCATCTATATTCGCGTTTCTTATACCACTGATTACAATGCCAATATGGCGCAGTCGGGACCAATTTCTATAATTATATGCCATAATTTATGTCAGGACTGTATTTATATGATATCCACACTGCTCAAACGCTATAGTAGATTGTTCATGGCCATTGAATTATCTCTACTACCTGTTGTTCTATCTATACGCCGGCTCCGTCATTGCTGTTGTTATTGTGGGGATTGACATATAACACTATAATGTGCCACATCATTTATAGGCATGGAAAACGGTATAGCAGTATATAAAAATAAATGTTTAGAGTTCTACTTGCGCTAATGCCGTGAGACATCACTTCGTACGATTGAAACAAAACGTGCCTAGGCCCGTTTCTCAACCTAGTGTAGTAGGACGCTACCGCGCCTTCACCGAGACATATATATGTGTATATATGTGTGTACCGACAAATATAGGCATATTTGTAATGGCATTAGCTAGTAATAAGCTACGCCAGTGTTCCGGCGTGAGCCAAAACCGGTCTCTTTATTTCCGAGATGTGCCCAGGTCGTTCAGTCTATGTAAACGCACCGCAGCGCAATACAGCAAGTCCCGAAGGGCAACACCACGCTACGGTCATTCGGCCTATGCATTCCGAAGCAACCCGGGTCGCTGACCAAAGTAGCCTCTAACGTCGGGCTGCTAACACAGACGGGTGCGTGCGAAGCGCGTAAAAACGGAGCGTTTTCGCACATCAGTCGCCTCCGCTACATCGGACCGTCTTTCGGCTCATGAATATCTTAATTGTGGGGCCAGCGGGCAGAATACTTAGGCTCTATTAGGAAAACGGACTTCTTTTCGCCCTAAGCGACTACCAAGTTCATTTATGTGTATACGTAAGTTGGTAGCATTGATTGTGTTTGTCTTCGTGTTGCTGTGTGTAGTGCGCGACTTTTGATATGACGGCATGTACAGACTTTCAAGGACCATTTCAATGAGCCGTACCTTCACAATTTCTAGATGTTAACCAATGGTTTTTATGTCAGTGCCAAAAAATTAGCAGCAAACAATAAAGACATCGTGTAGCTAGCTCTAGTTTTAAACGATGCGACTGACTGAGGCAAAACAAACAGTTAAAAGAAAGAAGTAAGCGATCGTTTTATTATATAGTGAAACTTAGTGAACGATAAGTGGCTTTTCACGATCTAACCTATACCTGTATCTTGGCTTATCTGGAGTATAACGACTGAATCCAGACCGAGACACAACGGCGTTAGATTACTTAAGTTAATAGATTCCAACGAACGTAAACAACTTGAAAGCTAGAAAAACTTAATAACTAACGGCTGTGACATTATATTGCATATTAATTTAATTAATTAGTACGTAGATCTTCATTTTTTTTTCCACTAAGCGAAAAATTGTCTGAAGTCAATTTCGCGAGGTTGTATTGACGGTTCTTCAATAAACAGCTACTAAGCCTAACCAAAAAACCTGACCTCGGTGCCGTACATCTAACCTATATCATTGAGATTAGGAAATGTAATATTTCATTTCAAGCGAAGCTTATAAGTCATAAAATTTATATGAGGAATAGCATTGTTATCTAAAGTGACTGGAACAGTCTACTCTTAAACAAATTGCAGACGGAAGGTACGCACGTTATCTCGAAATTAGATCGCCTACATGAAAACACAAAAATAAAAAATAGTTCTCCCAAGGAGTATATTGCAGAAAACTTATTAAAAGTTACTTTGACAACTTTACGTTTTTTCGATAGGTCCTACGTGTAAATAAGCCATACGATCGCTAAAAAAGACCTTTATAACATAGTTTTTTCGCCAGGGAATTCGATTTAATATATAAATGTTTTGTACGCCCTAATTTCAAGTTATGTCCTTAATTTCAATAGGATATTTATCCTATTAGCTATCCTAAATAGCTAAAGTCGTTGAATTTGCTTGATAAGCAATTCCTACAGGCCAGTTAGTACCGATCGAATTATCGTGTCGCCCAAAATTCATCTATTTGAAGCCTATTATACGCTTGGGAATGTGCAAGGATGACCAGTAAAATTCACTGCGGTTATTGCATAAATATGGAATATTTCGCACCACTCAGAGCTGTCGGCCTACTTGGGGTTCCTAGGCATGCCGGATGCGGCCTACAGAACGACGCCGCATGCCGGATACAAACAGTTTTGCTGCTGCCTTCAGTCCGAAGTTAACTTCGAGGTCGCGGGTGGGTTCTGATGGTGTGCGCCATAACGACGAGTTAGTTTTCGAAGTGTCTTGCACCTTTTGGGATTAATAAACGCGAGCCAACTGCATCCAACGCGCGTTTCCACTGGCAGCTGAATTGTGGAAGTGACCATGTCATAACTACACCTTTTAACCATAACCACACAAAAAGATGATTTACTGTCAGATTGTTACATTTCGGCATCTACACAAATGTTTATTATATAAAGGTTTACAGGAGCGTCTAAGAAAAAAAATACATTTCACGAGAGAGAGGTGCTCTTCAAGGCTCAACAATGATGTAGTGTTTCTATTGGCGCTTACCACCCAGTTTTACTTGCTGATAAAAAGCCTTATTATCATTAACTGTATTGAAAAAGACTTCTATAAAATGGCTATTCTTAGAACGAGGTATTTTTGGAACTACATTTGTATAAATTTAGTCAATTTTACATCAGAGTAGGTGACCATGTAAATGCGCTCGTAGCACACACCGTCGCTTCCTTCCACCAGCCAACATTACTGCTACCGAGCTCCGCAAGCTTCCTATATGCATTGATTTAAGTCCGTTTCTTTCCGGACTCACATTTGATCAGCCTCAACCAATTGAACAGTTCCGAACATAGAGGAAGCATTGACCTATAACCCGCCCGTTAGCAGTGTCATTTGGATAGACAGTAACGATGGGTTCATCGGGTTCTATGTTCGTGGAGACAGATCTAAATACGTCCAATGTTCTTGTTCGTCTCTCCTTTCTCCACCTGGTCCTTGTGGATTCAACCGCCTCTGATTTAACCCTTCAAGCTCAGAAAGAAGTCATCCTTTCTCCGAACCCTAAACCCGAAGCGCGTTTAGGGACGTATCATAACTGGGGTAGCGAGAACCAACATATTCTTACAGGCTCTAATTTGTCGAAACTTAATTTGTAGTTGGTAACCTTGACTCTTAGGCGATTCTTTGGCAAAAAAATAGACGCCGGCATAAAGGTACTGCTTGGGGGGCTCTGCAAAACTTCATGTACTGTGAGAGTAGGCCAGACGAGCATTCTCTACCATGAGACATGATATAGCTTGCTGACTTATTGTGGTAAGTCAGCTAGCGTTTTGATGATCTGTTTGGTCTATTCTTACTATTAGGAATAATGCCTGTAATAATCGATTAGCATGACACCCTATCAAGATATCTATGTAATTGAAAAGTAGCTGAAAACGTTAAGAGAACGTACGTTTTCAGTAAATGTGACAGGTATAAGAGTCGTCACCTATGATCAGTGTGTAGAAACCCTACGGTCTTCTAGTGATTTAAGCAGTAGGTTTTTGTCTTGAAACAGCTTTTTGTTTATAAGTGAGTTGATTGAACCTGGCATCGAAGAAACCTAGGAGTAGATAAAAACGCATGCAGCTTTGAGAGAAAGTCTCGTTCGCTCGTCACAAAGCGCGGAGGCTGACGAAATGGGGACGCGCTTGGGACTGGAGAACTGAGTATGTTGCGTGTCGCTGTGGATCCCGTTACATCACGGACTGAGTGGCTCACCGCTGTCCAATCGGTGATCATTATAGCAAGCCGAAGATTTTTAGACAAGAGTTCGCTTCGTTTTGGTTTCATCTCCATGTCAATGCTGCCGAAGTATTTGCTTCCTTTGACTCGATCGGAAATGACGAAGGTTTTGCCATAGGAAAGGACGAGAGCCCGAATATTAAGGGAACAAGGTTCAGTGACGGAGCTCGTGAGCAAGCGCGATTTCAATTTTCAATTTCAACGAGGTCGCAAATCCGTCTACTGAAACGGGGAGCTCTAGTGTCTGTTCGTCAAGTCTCCCACGAAGAGACCATAGGAAGACGCAAAGTTGTGACGCTGTGGGTTGGTTGTTTAGAACAGAACGACCGAGGGACTAGCATAGATAACGCATTGGAACGAGGGGCAAAGGAAACAGCGCGGCTATATCATGCTCTTATACTGTACATGAGTAGTCTAGTTTTTTATAGAAAGACGCTGATGGCAGAAAAGTAGATGCGCTTAGGGTACACATTGTACCTCGTCTCTTTCTTTAGCCCTACTTGTCTAGAATATTATGGATTTTTGCGTATATTAAAATCAAAGTAGCTGCGAACAGGAAGTGTTTGAGAGAAGAAAATTTTCTTGAGAAGCTTTAAGACAAATATATTGTTCGCTCAAAAAGGTCGGCTTAGTGTATTCTTGGGTCCTATTTAGTGTATTTTTCGGTCCTATGCGATTTCATTACAAGCATACTTTGTAAGCCGATTCGTGTTCTATGAAAATACAAAAAAAAATGCAAGAATGCAAATTATATGGTTTCAACGATCTCCGTAAAAGTTTTAGCCTATTATTACTATTGATCAATTGTTTGAAATAGCGTGAAATTATTTTCAAGGTTACTGGTGTTAGCGGGAATTGCGCAGATTGTCTAGCAAAGGTTTCAACTACTTATAGTTTGCTTTTAGATGTTTTAGCACAAATCCCAGGTTGTGTATTGCCATACAATCAATTTACTGATTCTACTCTCGATACAGCCTGGTCTGATCCAACGATTTAATAATGAATGGCGGCATCTGGTCCTATCTTCCCGAAGCTGCCTTGTCGATCATGCCAAGTGGAATCGTGCCTTCGACATCCGCCGGCCGTGGGCCTCGATCTGCACGGAGGTTCTGCTTTCGCTTCTACTGTATAATTTCACAATTGGGACAACATTGTGCCATCGACTCGAAGTTTCGTTCGAAATTACACTTGAACACCGCATATTTCTAAAAACGCAATAGGTTTGCCAATATTAGCACTTTGATCGCTGGAAGTAGGGTAACGACACCCAACTGCTGACAGTAGCTTTTTGAAGGACGATTCAATCAAAGGATAGACTCGATACTTTTGCTCTAAATCTGGAGCTATTGTGCGAAATTGACTTGATATAACCGCTCTTAATAAAGTATTATTGTACAGAGATATATTCCTATATTTTATCTATATAGGAATTCTAGTTAAGGATGGAGCTTTGTGTAACTATTATTATGAAAAATTTTGCTCATTTGTTGTCCTGAAATTGATGAAATCGCTTGACGTCAAAGCTAGAGTTCGTGCTTTTAATAAGTTAGGATATAGAGTTAAATATGGTAATAGACACATCTTTTTTCTCATTCAGTTCTCCTCAAACTAGCCCTTGTAATCGCCGTTGGTCCTGGTCGCGTCCTGCATAGTGTTTTCTCAAATACTACATATAATTCTATTATATATATAATGCGTTGTGTTCTCGTCAAAATGAAAAACCGAAATTGTGCATTATGTTCATTTATGTGCATTTGTAATGCAAAACAATTAAGACGATGTCAAATAATATTTTCAACCCTGTGAATACCAAATTCAAATCTGAGCCGAATAAACGACAAGGGTTACATGTGTAGGCGCATTTACAGGAAGGGGAAGAAATTAAGCCGCATATCAGCCTCTTCACGGATCGATTTTAGCCGCGCACTTACAGACGTCCCCAACGCCAATGGTTTTGCCCGTCCAACGTCCATTGGTATCTTAACAGCTAACGACGACGACGACGGAGGTGATTGTGGTGGTCATCGTTAATCTCTTTCTTTTTGGCTGAAGACGGATGGCCGACATCCGGCTTTTTTTCATGCACTATATCGCTTCACTCATTCAGGGCGGTGCCGCTGGTCCATTGAAGGACTAACAGGCAAAGCGACAGCGTTAGTCAGGAACTGTAGGCTGTTGCAGACCTTGCCCATATCTTAATGGGATAATCCACAATGAAGACTTTCGTCGAGGTACCGTACAACCATGGCGGACCTATCCTGTCCTGGCGAATGCGTTCACCAGCTGCCACATCACAACGCTGCCGTGACGAAAGACAGACAGATCAGGGCTTCGTCCTGACGTCTCCTTACATTATTGAGACTTCGTCGCCTGCACACGCCTGCATACACAGGTACACACACGCTAGACTAAACCACTGGTCCCCTTTCGACTGCCGCTGCTGTCGCTGGCGTAGACTGCCTTCGTTGACCATATGCCGCCAGCCGTATCCTGTGCCTCTCCTGCATACCAATACACCTTCGAAAACGAGGACGAAAAAAAAGACGCCTATCTCTTATCGTCATCACGAGGCGGAGTATAGCATACACCTAAGGAGTCCATGAACGTGCTGTTATACAGAACCGTTGAGGAGATTTCCTTCATCTGATGCTCCCAGAGCTTCTGTTGTTCCGGTGTTCTACTGCTTTGCGTTGATGTCCATAATCGGCGTTGTGGCAAAAGCGACAATCGCCGAAGCTTTATAGATGAGTTCGAGATGCAAATTCTGTGTTGTCTACAGCGACCTTTTTGTAAAGAAGTGGCTTCTTCTGTACTTGCTCCGCTCCTCTCTGGTTCTTTTTCCCGCGTCGTCGTTCTCTACTGTCGTTACGGCCATTTCGGTGAAACTTACCAGATCGTGTTCGATATCCTACTGTATCTGTAGCTATATATCTCGCTCGCTTGCTTGCCTTATCGTTCTCTTTCACATTTTTTTTTACTCTCTCATCCCGGATTCTAGTGAAGGAGGATTTGATATTTCCCGTAAGGCATTCACCTTTTCAAGTTGGTTGGGCGCTTATCAAATTTATCTCCTCGTCAAACCGTCTCCAGTCCCTAAGGCAGCTCGAAAAGGCCGTTAGTCCGCTAAAACGATACGCGCGAACTGCTGTCGCGGCTGAGCTCAGGTTTCGTTTGAGCTGCTTCCCTCTTCTGCTTTCCTTCCTCACTCCGTTTCCATTCTTTAAAGCAAGCAATGGCTGAGTCGATGACGAGACATGGAGGGCTACTGTCGACACGTTTTTTTTGCCTGCGCCGCCGCCAGGCTACTGAGTCGAGTTCGAATCCTCGTCATTCTCTTTCATTGAGTCTTTTTCGCCACATCTTTTCGTTTTGAAATCAAATTTTCCTTATTCGTGCGGCTTTTCGAATCTGCGAAAGTCTGCCATTGCTGGTTCATATGTTTTCCGTGAACGAACGCTTCGTTCTTTCTGAATCTACGCGATCGCTTGCTTTTTCAGGACCTCCGTACAAAGCTGGTGTGTATGTATGTCTGACGTTTGTGCGGAAGATGGCAAACTCACAAGATGAGGTGGTTGTGGTCCTGGGGGAATCCTAGTGCCGGACGCTCCGAACAGAAAGATATTGTCGAGAGCGAGTATACTCACGTATACGTCGAAGTGGTGATGTGTCTGTATATGTGTGTACGCGGGGTGGGTAAGTGGGGAGCTCATGTGCGGGGGAGGAGGTTGTTAAGGTGGTATTCAGGCTATAGGGCGAACTGCCGACAGGGCTAGGCGATGGTTGTTGGACTTAGCGTCTCTGTGTCAAGCTAGCAAAAGCCTCGCCTTAGCGGCCACAAGAATCTCGCACGGTTGGGCGTAACAGACGGTAGCGGAAACGAACAAAGAAAAGCAAAGTACGTAAGATGCTGTGGCACCATGGGCCAACGTGCAAGGTGCAGGTCGCTAAATCCAACGAACCTTTGGAAAGCCACGCACGGTTGCGTCACGAGGGCTAACAATGTGCCCTAGGATCCGGAAAGTGTACAGGGAGAACTGGATAGAGAACCGGTGCCAGTATCATCATTATATGGCGGCCTGGTTACTGGGCCAAACACTTGAGCGTATACAGTTTTATCGTCGAAATAATTCTATAATACAGCGTAAACAGGAACCAAATAAAATGTGATAATATTTTGTTGTATATATAGGTACTTTTATGTTTCTGTTTCATTTAACTCGCATTTGAAATATACAATTGATTAGTTTGTTTTATAGGAAGAGATGAACACAAGCCTAATTGTATATATATATATATATATATATATATTGCCTTGTTGGATAAGCCCAACTCGTGAAACCTAGGTAAATAAGTTATCTCTGTTATCTGTCACCTGCGTATCCATAATCGTATAAAGCAGTGCAGACTTTATACAGTGCCTAACACGCACCACAAGACGATGTCTTTGTTTTCGTGTTTTAGGGAAGACTGCATTGCCGTTCGTGAGTCATTTTGCTACAATGAGTGGGCCATGGTAGAGGATAACAAACAGCGTGGCATCTACGTCAGTCCACGAGGACACTTTCGCCTACCACACTGCGAAAATCTTCCATCAGTGCATGAAAAATCGTGGGCTTGCTCGCACGCGCACATCACAGACTTCCGTCATGAAGAAGTCACAAGTGAGTACCCCAAGTCAACTGTAATAGAGCGAGCAAGTTTTTCAAATCATGAGAGATTTGTAATTCAAATAATTTAACACAGTATATATATATATATATATATATACTGTGTTAAATATATACTGTGTGCGTTTTTATTCAATAGACGAAGTAGTTTTGAACTGGATAGTTGTCCTTCAAATGTGGCATTAGTGGTGCCTATAAGTTGTATTCATTGTTAGGTATCGCGATGTCTACGGTCTTGCCATAAGAAGCATTTGCTAAAATAGACAGGAGGATATTTTGTTTTTCGCGCTTCGCAATGATGAGGTCATTTATCACGGCTTATGCGCCTGTATTTTTTAACTTTATTGTGACAGCAAAGATGTAAGCTTATCCAATCTATCTTTATATTCGCGGTAGGCCTCACGACATCATCATTGGTTCGTCACTCAATTCATCTACATTAAGTTCTACTTCTATCCACTTGAGGCACTTTCCTTGATGTTCCTTTACCACTGAATATGACCAACGAGCAGACCGAAGTTCAGGACGGCCGCCCGTGTACAAAGTCAAGTACTCCTTCAGGTTCTGAGACGGATCACCTTCACTCCTTCAGCCTGGTCCTTCCGGTTGTCAAAGCTACTCTTACCTACCTACCTTACTAGGTAAAGCCCGTTATCCACTCATCGCCTCACGATCACTTGAGTCCGTTGCCACCATCAGGAATTCCTTCGTCCGTTTGGTACAACCACCGTGGGAGGAATTGGTCCTGAGAGGATAGCGAAGTGAAATCTCCTCGTAACAGATTTTTTTTGCTCACAAAATATCTTTGGTCTTCAGCTAGCCAGTCGTGGCCATCTTGGAGATTCTCCAATTCTCTCAGCGACCGCTACATGACTCGCACTTCAACATCTATTGCTACTCCCTGTTTGCCCATCCACTGTCGTCGCGGAATCCGTGGATGATAAAGGGGCACCTGGTTGGTTTGTAAGCAAAGACAGAGTGTATAACAAATACAGAGAAGATTGGGAAAAATATCCCCAGGTCACGCTACGATTTAGAAGGCGGGAAGCGGTAGGACTTATCGTGCTTTTGTGGGATTCCCTTCGAGCTACTAAAACTAGACAAACGTGGTGAGCCTACAGGCGATTGGCAGCGGCGTGCCAATGTGTCGCTTCCTGGCAAATATTTCGTATGACAGCCCTCCCACCGCTAACGCCACCACTAGCTCCCCCCACAGCTGTAGCTACTCGGTTTGAGTCTGCTTTCATTACGATCGGTAGACGGCGAATATACTTACTCTAGCGATCGTCCTAGCATCACCTTCTCGTGGATGGACTTCAGCAGCTGCAATGAAGTGTATCCTGCTTAAAGGATTATAAAGAGCGACCCTATTTCTCCTTTTCCCCTGCCACGAGCAGAAGGAGTGTTCATGACATAAAAACTCCTAACTCGAATCATCGAGAATTACTCTCGAGGTACACTGACACGGAACTTCTATTGGATATTAAGCCATAACTTGGTAGACTTATCCTGAACAACAAAGGTATAATGAAAATGAATTTTTTGTAGCTATGCAGGAGAGAAAAGTAGATAATATTTGCGTTGCTAAGTTTAAGTTTGGATTTAAACCCCGAAATATATAGGAATATATTCTCTAGTTCATGAAAAGTAGAAATATCCTTTCTTTGCATTCTTAATCATAAAACGCAATTGAGATAAAAATTATTCCATTACATAATACTGTTTCACATTTGGTCGTTGAACGATGAAAACCAAGTGCGGGCATGTGAAGGAATCTACATTAGATTTGCAAATTTTTCTATTTACCCAAAAACAGGGCATAGGAAAGCGCTGTATCATTAACGGGCGGATTCATAGTGTAGTCCCCTTTTGAGACTTTTTCTTGATGCTTTTCAGCTCCAAATTAGAAGGAGTCTTTATCTCAGACATGTCCACCCCCCTTTTTTCTCCTTATTTCTACGACCTTTTCTTCATCTTCATGCACGATACGTTTTAATGGCCTCGAATCTTAAACTCATTATCGCATTTATTCACTTTCTTCTTTTAAGATGCCTTTTAGGGCTAGTGGCCAGATAATTTGGCCTATGTCGTTCCAACCTTTTTGAAAAGCGTCCCCTAAGTTTTTAGACGAGCGTTCTTCTCTTGTTAGCTTTGTCCTAAAAAGGTGCTGTTGTTAGTAATGGCACGTCCTAGCTGACTCTCAAAGAACTATTTTTTGGAGGACAAAAGGCGGATTAACTGTACCTAGAGAAATAATTCTTATTCTCAGTAGTTAAGTGATTAACAGTCAATGTCCTCCGTTATTTCTACTAATGTAACTGTCGCAAGATTCAAGTTCAACTTGACAATATGAAAAGCATGAACGATAACGACAATAGGTATACCAAATTAGCCATCACCGCAAGGAGAGGGAATGCAACTAAATATGAAAGTACGATTAATATTGCCAATTAAATTTAAGTTATATAATTATATGCATTTTCTTGTGTTTTGCAATTCGTGTGTTGTTCCTGCGACAGCTACGTGTGTTCGTGGCCGAGGTCGTTTCTATCAGGGCCGGGTGAACACTACGAAGTCAGGTATACCCTGTCAGCCTTGGGACGCCCAGGAGCCACATTCTCATAATCGGCCACCAAACGTATTTCCTGAAATCCATGATGCGGACAACTACTGTCGAAATGCTGGAGGCGAAGAACCTTCACCTTGGTGCTATACAACCGACCCGCGCCGTCGATGGGAACACTGTGACATCCCCCAATGCGGTAAGCAAAATCTGCTGGCGTCATCAGTCTGTGGCTTACAGCCTTTTCCTTCAAAGAATATTTCTATAAATGGACAAGCTGATGGACCATGCTTGAACCACTATTTACGCAGTATACGACCCTCTGTCGTTAGCCTTCACGTGCTATTCCTAACATCTTCATACCAGGCTTTTTCACTTACTTTGCTGGAAGCCGAGTGAGCAGTCCTTCGTATCAACATTCAACTTTGATGCAGTACAAAGATGCAACTGCAATTCAATATCCGGACTTGACTTTGTTTACTGCAGGTCGATCGTTGGTTTATCATTACAGTTTTAACATGATTAATAATAGTAGTAGTAGTGGCAGTAGTAGTAATAGTAGTAGAAACTACTCTATGCAATATCTATAAAGGGATATTTACTTCGCATGAAAACGGTAAATAATTATATTTTTTTTTGCAACGTATCTGATATTTCAAGCCTACGTCACCTGACAGTTAACATAAACGAACAAATGATATACTATATTTTGAAGAAAGAATATTGAATATAATTTAAGACCAGGGACTTTTATATATTTCACCTTGGATTTAATAACAGAACCGGTTACGTCATATGTATAGTTAATCCAGTTAGCTTTTTACAATCTATATCTATTATGAAATCACAAGCACGACCATATCGCAAGCTCATCAAGCGATGACATGAATAAGTTCTAATGAAGCGGCTCCCAATGAAAGCATTATCCTATTTTCTTTTACTCCTCCTATCGACTCCAGTCCGACTTTTTTCCACGACTGCCGCGCCAGTAACTCACCCCTTTCGAACTTATCATGCTGACGACATTTTCAATACTTCGAAGAACAATGTTTGCTGTTGTGCCAACGGTAGATGACTTCGTAACATGGATAGTACCCAGACAGCACTCCGTCAGGATTTTTCCAGTTTATCAACCTACAACGCAATCAAAATTTGCCGCCGTTTCTTTCTTTCCCTCTCGTTCTCTTAATGCCCCGCAAAGTCTCATGTATTTAGACACGATGACGTGCCTCAGCGAAGCATAGCCTACGAAGCTTTCACCACTCGATTCCGCAGGACCGGTGTAAAGTTGGGTGGTGAAAAAGTGATAGTGGATTTCAGTGTAGGCTCACCGCACCGCTCATGGGCATCGGACTTTTTTTAATTTCCATGCAGTCCACTTACACTCCCATCTCGCTGGAAGCTTTACATCAACCAAAAAGTGGTCTCATTTACCTATTTTTCTCCGAGGAGTCTGAGTTTGCTTTTTCCATTCCCCCGATGGTACTCAGTACCCAACAGGAAGCCTGCTGCTGTCGTCGCCGCTTTCTCTGGCCAGCCAACCCGACGGCAGGAGTTAAGGGAATCTTCAGGGGCGTTGCTGGGAGGTTCTCGCGAGGGTGGTTATGCTTGGTGGATCCGCCCGTTGCATGTCACCCGTCCCTTTCTCGTGCGGTCGTTGCTGGTGGCATGTCGTTGGTCTGGGGGGCCCGCCACCCCGTGGTCGCCGTTTCCCCAGAGAACTCCACCAGGAAGAACGGCGATTGCATCGCCATCACCTTCCCTTTTTCCCCTTCCCATGCATATCCACCAGGCAAGACGACCCTAGACGAGGAGCACTTTGGAATAGAGGACTGCAATGTGGAGTTTAACGTCATCACGATGGCGATGCCGGCCATCACAAGCATAGATCGGAGGCTGAGTTAGCAGCAGGACCCGGCAAGGTTGATGGGCGGCAGATTAGTCACCCGCTTAAAATGAACATGTCATTTGGCGTTCATTTTGACATCAACCAGCGCATAGACACACAAGCACATGCGCAGGGGGTACTCAAATGCAAAGAACAAAATATGTCAAAGAAAAGCGTAACAGATAATAATTTTACTAACTGGCCTCAAGAAAGCATTGTGTTTTGTGTCCGTACCGTCGGAAAAGTAAGATTATGACAGACATGGATAGACTGCCGTATTTGTTAGTCCTTAAGATGTTTCGTGGTTGCTTACGCGCCACTTACATTTTAGACGACCCAAGCTTTAGTTCGTGGCTCAAAGGATCTTTGCAGATACATCGCCCTGGCTTTTGTTATCGCTGGTAGGTACATTTAATAATAATTAGATGAATGTTCGTAGCGGATACACAATTTATCAACGCGGGTTAAATCTGGAAATAAAACAAAATCAAACACATTTATTAGAAGTCACCTAGGTAAGTTATTACTCACTTATGTTACATTCAAAGTGGGGCTCTCGTGAGGGGTTCCCACAGGAAGCAGACCAAGTGAAATTTTAATTTAGTAACTGCAAAAGATATTGAGATGTAACTGTGGCATACTATGCTGGATTGCTCGCAGTATAATGTTACTGAGACCGCCTAATGATCAAGATTCCTTAGATAAAAACATATCAGCAATAAGGTTCAATAGATCTGCTTGCCAAACACAAGACATTTGTTAATATTCTTTATATATTTATTTTCATGAAGTGATATTTACACCAGTGGGATACGATAGATCTGCTAAAATTGCCCGGCTTTCTTTGTTTGTTTTGCTAAATTTATTAAAAGGTTATTTGCAGTAGTCCCGTCTCGTGTTCCGCCAAGGAACACACACTGCAAACATGCAGAAGTAGAAAGAAAAATAACATATACTATAATAATAAGTATCTATTTTATTCAAATCGAAGCTCAGGCCGAATTTCTTCTTTGTACTAGAGAGTACCCGTAATCCTTCTGGCTGTCCAGGTTCATTAGTTGCTGTTTGAAAAAATTCGATGTATTTGATTTGTACAATGTCTTATTCTCCATAAATCAGTCCACGGGTAGAATCTGTGTGTTTCGTCATGCTTGATATATCAATATCTAAGCAAGCTCTTCGCCTAACGCTACTAGCTCCGTTAACGGCTGAAGTACGAGGCGAGGTTAGAAAACATTTAAAACAAACTCAAGTCTGGCTTTTTAGCCTTCTCAAATAGCCTTTACATTTGAAGCGAATTGCCCTCCTTCCAAGACTTTTTCTGCCATAAAGCGACAATTGTTAGGCAGCAAATGTACTAGTTCACTTGTGCATAGTACAAAGAAATCGTCTTCGCTCCTTAAAAAAGCATCCAGAATAAAGTGAATTGAATATAGAATGTACGAGTATTACCGAATTGGGGAAACAAACTAAGAGATTAGAGACGTTCCGAGTACTCAAAAAGGCGCATGCCCACCTTTCTTTTTCTCCAACGTGAGAAAATAGAGAATAGCTTGTTCGACCCCGTTCTGTTGTCTGCCCCCCTTGCTGGTTCCTTGCCTTTTTGTGTTTACCACTTGCCCTATTACCAGCCTGCTACTCTCGCTTCTGATTCAGCTACGGCTTCGTTCCGTACATACTATCAGCAGCAGAAGCACTATTTGTCGATTATGCGGCGGCGGAAGCGGAGAGAATCGTATTGTTCTAAGCCGGTTGACGTGTCTCTCCGACAGCTCGCTTGAACAATTAGAAGCAATCCAAGCGCCCCTTTAACTCTCGATCCTTCGCACCGTCTACGCTACGCCGGCATACGTAACGAACAGAGTCAGCGAGTACGTCCCTAGTGGCCTCTCTGTTCCCCTACATCAACGTCGCTATCGTCATCATTAGCATCAACTGAAGCATCAGTAGCAGTCGTAGCAACGGCGTGTTCATTCACAAGTCTTTGCATAGCATAGAGGCCTCTACCCGACCAGAGGTTTGGTGCAATCCCCCACCACACCCCTGACTCTTTAGCGCTGCGTGTCTATATGTATGCATGTGTAGGGCGGTCGAGATTAACACAGGCCGCTATTGTATCCATGTGAACCGGCCATGTGTTCCAATGGAGCTTTCGAACTAGCGGGGCGCCAGAGTCAGCACTTCGAAGGAACTAGTACAAAGAGAAGCTAGAAAGACTGAGGAAACTCCAAAGGTGGCTCGGTCGATGGTCCGAGAGCGTTGGTGCTCTGTGATCGATATCCGAATCCAATGAAAGGAAACTAAGCGTCCACCGAGCCATGGGGTGAAAGACCTCTTGTACTACAGTCATATATGCATACACAGAGAGAAACTGGGCACGGTCTCTCTCCCTTTATAGCTTCCAGGATAAGCCGCTCGCATACGATCGCAGTGAGATTTTGTAGTGGTATACTTACTTCACGAAGCTGAAATTTAGAGTTGCGCTCTCTTCTTGATGGTTTCGCTTTCGCTTATTAACATTTCACGGATACCAGTCTTATAGCTACGATGAACGGCCATTCAAGTCATGAAGACAACAAGAAGTTTAGTGAACTAAATCTCACATGCAGATATTATATAAATAGCGTACAAATTTCTGAGTCGCACATTAGTCATATCGAACGAATTTACAAAATCCGATATTTATTCGATCATCACGTAAATGGGCTACTAATTCGAATCACTGGAACAAAACAGCCCCAGTTTCTCAGTCCTCAATACATTTGTCTGTGGGCTACCGCCTCACGATTGTAATATAGCTAAGTTTGTTATTCGATAACCACAAATTGTTCCTTTTACAATATTACAGTGCTGCAATAAACAGCGGCCGTCATTTTTCGTCACGACTTTTAAGTAAATTAGGTACGTTTTAGTGACCGACTTATTGCCACGTACAGTTTGAATCATTAGTGAGCGTTTCTTTCGTTTCGAAGGAAAATAGTCAAGCTGGCAGAAAAAACACGGGCTACTTCGCACCAACCTGCTTCTGGTAAATGTCCAAATATCGTGTTCCGCACCGCTTTTGACTGTACACCCTTGGAAGCGGCATGAATGGCGGGCAAATTGCCGTGTTGTGGGTGAGCTGCAACGAACCAAAAGGGGTACTGTGGTACTAAATGATGATGATCCCAAAGGAACTCCGCCCATTTTGCAGACTGAGGACCAATCACAAACCGACTTCTATGTACTTGGCATATAAGCCGCAAAAACACCGAGGTCACATCCGCTAAAGCCCACTAGCGGCAATGAGCTTTTCTTCAATCCAGCCTTTACTCTTATTTCTAAGGGCAGCGTAATAAACTTTCAGCAACGCTTCCATACACACAGCACAACTTTGCATACGTTATGTAACTTAAATAGCTACAGTGGTCTTGATCTTGAAACCATCAAATAGTTAATGATGGCCATTTTGATAATATCATCAATTACCAATTGTACTGAGTTAATGATGTGGTATATAGCATCAAATCATTCCAAGTTTGACTTCACTACACCAAACCAGATCGAGGTTTTCTTGTAGCCGTATTTTCCGTCTTGCCGTACAATACGTATCAACGTTGACTAGCTACAATGGGCATTCTTTAGGGCCATTACCTCTCGTTGTCCGTATGTATATTGTTTAATTAACTTTAGGTAATGTTATTATATTAGGATGTTGTTCTCTGAATTGATAATTTACATTGTCTATCTATATTCGGATGCTGAGCTTAAGCTTAACGGGAACCGTTTCGGTAAAAGTAGCCAGTATATATTTGAAGTATCGGCCTATTTTCAGTTTTCAGTGGACGGTTTAAATTACATGTTAGATGTATGATTATTGATGCAAACGGATTAACGGGTACAACAGAGATATTCCTGCTATTTTCCTTCCTGGTCTCTTGGAGACGTTGGAGACATCGAAGCTGGCGCAACGAATTTATTGACGGTTGTTGTAATCGTTATCGTTGTGCTCTTTTTAACGCCTTCTCTATTCTACGGATAGCAAATGTGTACGTTGCTTCAGTGAGAAGCTTTGACGAAGAGTACTGAATCCCTATAGGAAGTCACAGAAGCATCACCGAAACGAATTTTAGCTTTCATAAGCCTGTAATCACTGAGGAATTACAAGGTCGTGCCAGGGACCCGATACATAAGTCGGTCTTGGAGCTTTTGGCCGTATCGACTTGTGCCTGCACACATCCGAGCTATTCAGTTTTTTATTATGAAGTGATCATTATATATTTGATGTTTTCATCCATTGATTTAGATTACGATTGGTACTGAATCACTTCAGCAACCCGATGATTCAAATATCAAGACCCTATCCTTCTGGCCTGTGTATAGTTCGATAAATGAGCAGTTCTTTATAGAGGACATAGTGTAAAAAGGTCGTCCAGGTATAGATACACCGTTGATAACGTGCGGCATAATACAAGGTTATCTTCTTTCCCGACTGGCGTTCGAGAGATTAGGGAATTGAGACACGCAGTGCCAACTATTGAGGATCGCAACAGCTTACGAGTGTCTAACAGTATCTATCGTCTACGCCAATTATTGCCTATAGCCTCAGGCCATGATGACACGGAATGATGTTGTTCGTTCGTACAATACCCAGTCTTCTATTTATTCGAATACGTAGTATTAGGTTAACACAGCCACCGAAAGCCGCTAGCGGTCTCATTGTGAAGAAGCGGTTCCACTGGGCGATACTGCCTTACCATCTCATTGTGTAGGCGGAATGTCTTTTTCACTGCGGCTTCCCCACAAAGGTCTCCTCCCACAAAAGATCCCCAGACGTACATCCATTGCATACAAATACATATTTACATATTAGTCCGTATATTATGATTACCTTTGTGTAGTATATCTTGCGTGCCAGTTGGGGTGGGACTGGTTCCTTAAATATATGTCGCCAGTCTGCGTATTATGTGAGAATCTTTATTTGTTATTTGCCGCCATTTTATACCCGTGAATGTAATCTCTTTGTTATAGATTAAAAACTGTTTTCCGGGTGGCTGACGGAAGTCACATATTCTCGTCATTTTTCCTTAAACATTTGCATATAGTAGATCGTCACCAGCCTATTCTCCAGTCTACGTGCAGCATGCAAAAGAAGAAAAGGAACTCGGAATATCTTTTATTGCCTGCTAGCACAGGCAAAAGGAGTGAGTCAAGCGCACGTACTATACGGCCTTGTGTGAGCACCGGGTAACGAGGGTCACGCTGGACAAGCTGTCAGCTTCACAGCGGAAAATTTTTATCAAGAGGCGGCTGAAGCTTTTAATTTCTATAAAAGCGACAAACGAGCCTAAGATCATTCGATGATAACACGCCACCTTTAAATATATCTCTAATAGATAACAACAGAAATAGTTAAAAATGTCACACTACTTTAGATTCTTGTCGTATCGTACCATTGTAAGTCTTCCCTATAACATAGTAAAGGTGTATTTGAATTGGATTGGATTGAATAATGTCGTTATAGGCAGATACAGACCGATCGTTCACTGTTTGCCTTATGCAGTATGGCGTCGGCGAAACTATTCTACAAAGTAAAATTACACATATTTACAAGCAAGATGCGTTCAACAGGCGTGCATGTATAGGGGTACATTCTCCAAAGTGGCGCAGCGAAAAATCGGCTACAAAGCTCTGAACGCCATCGGGTGCTACAGTAAAGTGAACGGCATGAATAGTGATTTGGAATCAGTTTGCCCTAAGTAAGGCGTCGGCGAAATTTTTCATCAAGATTTTCGTATGAGGCGCGAAACAAAACGTGTGCAACAATTGCAACAACACCTTGCCACCCTTTTAAATCTGCTTCGTTCAGTCCGAAACAATTTCTTATTACGAAAATCCCTTACGTATACTTTTTACGGGTTTCGTTACTTAAATTTAACAGAAGTGCATGTCTATGTGTGAATAGAATTTTTTTGAAGTATTGCAATCATTCAGATATATACCTTACTGAGACAGGAATGAGCACATATGAATTCTTTTGTGCAATAATTGTGTATATATTCAGAAAATGTGACATCAATCGTATCAACGCCAACTCCATCTCGGGGGGATACGGCTGTTCTGCTTCTCCCGGGAGGACAACCTCTGGAATTGACTCCAGCTTTATTCGCCACGGCTGTCACAGTGGGTTGCGGCGTACTTCTTCTGCTTTTTCTGCTGTGTCTTCTTTGTAAAAAGATCGCTTTCTCGAAATCCCGTCCCGTTGGATCATCCATTCATAATACAACTGTATACGCAGCGCCTAACGGTAAGGATTATCGCTCATCACGGTAGATATTTTGCCCTTGAATGACAGGTGTAAATAGGAAACAAGTCTTTAGGTCTGTCGCCTACCGCTAACCAAATGGGTATATGAAATCAAAACTTATATATTGAATTGCATTTACTATGTTAGTGAAAAAAGAAACGTCAAAACACTGACGAAACTTAGCAAATGGCGCACCGACTGTTCTTTAGCCAGGTCCATGCAGGCGAGGAAGTACATTGATGCTTGATGGATCAAACAATAGATTCTCTGTTGGTAATTTTTATCGCGATTTTTTAGTGACACAAGTGCGTTTACTGTTAAAACTGTGATTGTTGTTGGAGTTGATCATGAGCCTTGGCGTATGCCTTATTTCGGACCTTTGAACTTGCTTATTCCAGGTAATCATACAGGCGTGTGCACGATGGTGGATATCGATCTGACAAAGCTACCTTCGAACCTTACCTATCACCAGACCGAAGCCAAACTTAATCCAAAACTCGAGAAATTAGAGTATCCACGTAACGACATCGTCTATATTCGAGACCTTGGACAGGGTGCTTTTGGCCGTGTCTTCCAAGCTAAGGCACCGAACGTTGTCAAAAATGAAGATGTCACTATAGTGGCTGTCAAAATGTTGAAGGACAATGCATCCGACGATCTTCTACAGGATTTCGAACGGGAAGCATGCCTTATGTCTGAGTTCGAGCATCCGAATATCGTTAAACTGCTCGGCGTTTGCTGTATTGGAAGCCCGATGTGTCTTATATTCGAGTATATGGACCGCGGTGACCTTAAAGAATTCCTTAGGTCGTGTTCACCGTCGAACTATATCGTGCGGTCAGGTTCAACGAACGTGTTCACCGATTCTAGGCTCAATACATTAGACCAGCTAGATCTTGCAGCGCAGATTGCATCCGGCATGGTATACCTGTCCGAGATGAAGTTCGTGCACCGGGATCTCGCCACACGTAACTGTCTTATCTCTGAAGATATGACTGTTAAGATCTCTGACTTCGGCCTTTCGCAAAAAATTTACACTGCCAATTACTACAAAGGTAAGTGAAACACTGCCAGTAAGTATACGTGTGCAGGGTGATTAGGGAATCGTGCATTCGAAGGTTAAGCAATATCTGTCGGCCTCGAGGGGAACATCTCTGTATGTTACTTAAATGCTAATCTAGAGCTAACACGACTACATCGAGAAATTAAACATACAATTCGAATTTTCACAGGGAGTGAGCATGACGCTGTTCCCATTAGATGGATGCCTCTTGAAGCCATTCTGTACAATCGCTTTACCGTCGAAAGTGACATTTGGGCATTCGGTGTCGTCCTTTGGGAGATCTTTTCATTCGGCCTCCAGCCTTACTTCGGTAAAACACACGAAGAGGTCGTCCGGTAAGTACAACAGAGGGCCAAACAAACTAAATTATACCTAGTCGAAAAACATACTCGACAAATAAAAATCTGAGTTGCACGGCAGCTAACGATTACCACGGAATTGGCGCAAATCTATGTGGAGCTCTTGCAAGCACCGTACTACACTAGCGTGCGA
This sequence comes from Varroa destructor, assembly GCF_002443255.2. NCBI lineage: Eukaryota > Metazoa > Arthropoda > Arachnida > Mesostigmata > Varroidae > Varroa > Varroa destructor. The sequence continues at coordinate 5,611,760 of NW_019211455.1, forward strand.
CACAACGGCGCATGTTTCAATTATTACTAGTATCGCTACTGCTGCTGTTCTATCTTGGGCGAATACTGTGTATCTATTAATCGTGATCCGAACCATGACCACTACTAGGTTGATATCTTACCTTATATTCGCTAGAGTAAACGTGATTCATATATGATACGCTGCTTGAATTGCAGGCATATCAAGGAAGGCAACATCCTGTCGAGTCCAGACAACACTCCAGCGTCAGTGTATGCCCTCATGAAGGCCTGCTGGAGTCCGAAGCCTAATAACCGGCCAAGTTTCAAAGCTTTACTAAATTCGCTCCATACTGTACGGGAGGATTTCATCAAAAAACAAGGACAACCTCATGTCGTGATGTGAAACGTTCAAGTTCAATTTTGATCAAAAGCATTGGTAGATGTTATCCTCTAGACAAAACAGATCCGTCATACGCACACCGATAACACATAGGCAGGCTCATATAGCGACATACCTACAAGACACCATCAAACCCATATAATAGAAAACCATCCTATTACTTAACTATTATATAATAAGGTGGATGCTTTTTGCAGCAAAACGACCTCGTTGAATGGCAGTTACTGACCGCTTAACACGTTGTTCCGTTGTGGCCCAGTTCTGGCTAGCCTCCAAGGCGTTTATTGATCTCCGTAAGATCTAAAATGCAGCACATTGAAAGCTTCTACGTTTCTACCTTTTGTGACCTCTAGCCTTTGGCTAGTAGATGCATCTTGTAATCGAGCGTTATATGTTTGGTCTTGTTTTAAGAGATAAAATTGGATGGCAAGCTAGAAATATACAGTAGCTTTCTGTTTATGTATTTTTGTTACTCAATAGGAGGATCACGATGCGCTATTTAATGTAAATATTGTAAATATATATATATATATATATATATATATATATATATATATATATATATATATGGAGAGAGAGCGAGAGGACGAGAGAGTATGATGCAATTGTAAAACGCTTAGGAGATTCAATCTGATACAGTTATTATGAATAATATTTAATTGCCATAATGATTAATTAGAATTATATCCTTTTCAGCGATGCATGAGTATTGAGGTTTGCTTGGACAAGTTGCGCCAGTGCGAGTGTTGATCAGTATCTGTCCTAGAAGTTGTATGTACATCGTGTACTATCAAATGATGGAACCTTTCACATGTGAAAATGCTAATGACAATAATCGAACTAGATGTAGAAGCGAGAAAAACAAAAGCTATTATGAGGAAAAATAATTTCTACCTCACCAGTATTTAGAACTATCCGCCGTGATAAAAATAGGTCCCTTGCTGTCGTAACGAGACCTACTTAATAGCCAAAGGCAAACGAAATACAACGATGGGAAGAGACCCAAGCTATGAGAGAGAGAGAGAGAGAGAGAGAGAGAGAGAGAGAGGTTCCAGTGCGCGTTCATGAACATCATTACAGGTCACTATGGGACGAATGGTGGCCGTGTGTAAAAACAATGTGTTACCAAGAAGAATATGGGACTGTTGCCAAAATATTTGTGAAATGATTGATGCTATATATATATATATACACAGTCTAGCCCGATCCGCAATCCTCACGGCGTCAGAGGCTGATTGTAATGGTAACAAACAGCCTGTTGAGAATCCTGATTTATCCTGAATCGTACAACATAATACCTATGTACAATTAGAATAATAGATTTAGGAAGGGATTCTACGATAAATGCTAACTAACCCTACGAAGTGAGTATCGAAAGGATGTCATCGAAGAAATCGACAATCCTCACATGTATCAATGGCCAATATATTATGCATCGGAGGAACAACAGAGACGAGAGTCTGATCTATCTATCTATCTATGTTATGTTTGTTCATTTAAGACTAAAACGCACTTAGCGCTAACCGATTTTTTTCAATGATCTCTTTCATTTGAAGAGAGAAAGCATTGTTAGAAACATCCTTTGGCCAGCTGTTATCCAAATCTGGCTTATGCAAATTCATTATTGTATAGCGATAGAGGTAATTGTACAGTACTTTCGTATCGAATAGATACGGAAAAGTTCTTCGGTGCTTATATCCCCTTCCCGTCCTTCCGTCCCACTATATTTAGTGGCGCACATGGAATTATGGACAAAAACAGATATAAATAAACGTAATAAGAACGACGGCGAGCTAAAGTATAAATCAAAATTGGACCCAGCTTAGGAAATGTAACATAAGTTAAAGCTACTGTTGTAAAACTGTGGTACAAGTATAATGGTAAAGCACACTTTCGGCTTTTTGTAGAAACTGCAGTGCTTTAGTGTTTGCTAGAATAAATTTGCTCACAATAAAACGTGAGGGAAAATTCGAACACAGGACAGATAATAACGCAGTTTGAACGTAACGACTCCAAGAGCTGGTTCGAGCGTGAATACATACGTGAGCGTATACAGACAATATTCCTTGAGATCAAACAAGTCCAACTTTCTTTAACTACCGATGGCAAACCAAATCATCTTCTCCATTGATACCTATAGCTTACCTTAACAGTAAAAGTTATCTATCTCTTCATGAGTTTTATACCGTTCAACCGCGTCGATAGCGACAATTATAAATAAATGTGTAATATATTTTTCAAGAAGTGAGATCTGTGTGTGTGTGTGTTATCATTTATCGATTCACATGTTATATCCATTCGCGTCATTGGAACGTGAACGTTCTAAATTGCTCAGTATTCACAAGCAATAATTATTGGAAAGCCGTGCAGAAGCCAACGCTAGCCTAGAGCCCAAGTAAACAGGTGGTTGAAGCGTTCCAAGGACAAATAAAGGAATCACCCTTATCCTAAAAGGCCTGGAACAGCGGGTGCAGACTGAAACGTGGAATGGATGTAGCGATCCGTGCTTGCTAATTACTGAGTTGCCGTAAGGAAACACTACATGGTGTGGTTTAAGATACTCTCAACAAAATTAATCAAATCGAAATTTAATTAAAAAATAAATTCATTTTATTATATGAAGCGCTTTGGGGCCGGTCGAGGGTGTTTCGATAGGAATTATATGATCGAGTTGTTGGCTCTGCTTAATAATGAAACGAATTTATTTCGCATCAATTACGTCTTCTGCAAGCTGTAGTCTTTTATAAGTGTGAATCTTCTCACAAATGAACATCTAAAAACTGTTTGCGCAGTAAATTTAGGTAGGTTTCTAAGTAGGCAATAGGTTTCTTTATCGTAGCATGAGAGCTGTCAATCCTCAACTATATTCATTTTCTTCTGAAAATTATCTGTGCTTGTTACTAACTCTACATAATCGTTTTAGTAGCTTGTGCCATTACTTAGTATCCTCTTAGAAACGCTCATCAGGGGTTTAAAAAGCTATCATGATCTATAGTGTTTTTGTGCAGTCTGCCAGAAGCAACATAGTGATATGTGAGGGTAAATATGAAAGCGTCATCATTGTTCCTGCCTTTCCCAATTAGATAATTCAATACATTGGGTTTTCAGTAGGCCCCTCTTCAAGACTTTGACCTAGACTGCCTATGTTGCGCTATGAAATCTGTGCGCGTGTGTTTAGTCAAATGACGTAAAAATGTGTGTCGCCTAATTGAGATTGAGCTGAATATTGTCTGGTACGTTTGTATAATCTGATTCATCTGCTATCTGGCCATATGGCATCTGCCATAGGTCGCAAGAGTCAGCTCGAGTGTATGCTCCTTAAAGGCAATGCAACCAAGATCGGTAAAACATATCAGGAATGCTGATTCCCATAGTCTTACTTGCGACATGGTAAACACGATAATATAATATAATATAAATACTATAATAACGGCAACATGTTAACGCTCAGATTAACGTAGACAGATACTAGATATTATCATAATGATTAGCAAACAATAAGTACACACTGAACAAAAATTGTCACCACAAAAAAAATAACTGCCGAAACCCGGGATCGAACCAGGGACCTTTAGATCTTCAGTCTAACGCTCTCCCAACTGAGCTATTTCGGCTTGCTAAAAGAATAAGCCCTCCTTTAATTCCTTATGATCGTACTATTGGGATTTTTCACAAAATAATCGAACATTTTTAAACTAAATATATATTTTAAGGCAATCACAAGAACGCGTCCGAGTTTGACTATTTTTAGTGATGAAAAACTTTATAATAAAAAGTGCGTGCCTAAAAATATTTTTACGCTTGAAATTAAAAAAAAAATAGCTAATTGACTTAAATAAGTTAAGTATACTTGTCCAGCATTATGTATTAATGTGTCACTAAAATACATGTATGGGGGTCTTGTATTACTAAAAAAGATTATCATGATTCATAGGTAGAAATCTAATAATAAATTGCAGAAGCCAAAGGCAGAACTTCCTAATAGAGTCTCATCTGTAGCACGGATGTGTTTCGATTAGATACTTCCACATAGCGGTAGCCAATTCGAGCGCTGGAACGAGAACGCTTATAGGTGCTGTTTAAGATATCCATACTTTCAAGAGGGAATGCGTGTGGAAGCTTGCGGCTGCGACCTCACGCGTTCGAACACCTAAGGTATTGCTTACTCGGTCATGCCAGTAATAAATAATGAGAACAACAAACGTCTACTAGTTCGTTTAATTAAATATTGCAGGAGTCTACGTCTTGTATAATTCAATCTAAATAACTAAAGAAGCAAATAGAGAGCACTTTAATCTACGATGCTCTACGACGCGAATCATGAAAATAAGGGTCAAAGGTAATAATTACAAACAGAGACACTCGTCCCCATAGTAGGATTACTATGCACGTCCTCGTATCAAATAAAGCTTGAAACTTTAATTGTGCGTTCTATCCTTGAGATAATATATATACAGTATAAAACTATATCCATTAAACAAAATATCGTTACGGTAGCCGAGAAGATGTACATCGACAGTATAAATAACACATTTAAGTGTATTTAGTATGTGCCTTTGTATATTGTGTTGCAACCAACAAAGTCGATGTGGGTTCTTATCAGCTTAAAAACTTATCAGCTTTGATTTCGTCTTAAACACTAGGCTAGGGCAGTGAATTTCTTTTTCGAAGCATAATCGGATTCATTGTTTGTACACGACCTTTTCGATGTACACGACCTAATAATATTCTAAATATTAAGACTATAAAAATGAGACAATACTGACTTGCCCTGCAGGTTAGCGCGTTCAGTATAAAAAATTGATAAAAAATCACATTATGTTTATACCCCTCTTATTTTTGCGTAAACCAAAGGTTTTGTGATCATGATTATTGTAGTTTTTGAAAGGAGATCATTATCGTTTACCACATGTGTGGCATACATCTGTTACGAGCAATATGCAATGTTAAAGTTATTGGACTTTTCGATAAAACCTGCAAGCGCCTGGTTGATCAGTCATAAAGCTCGCTTTATGGCTTGCTCTCTTGCAGCAGCTTCGTTGATCAATTTTAAACCTGCGCGCCTTTCTCCGCTGCACAAAGGACCTCTCCGTTGTGGCTGCGATCACAAGTAGCGTTTAGTGCCGTTTAGCAGTCCTCGTCGACCCCAGAGCAGAAGCAAGCATTAGCCCATTTAACGCAGCAGTATTGCGGAGACCGCGACCGGCATAGGAGTAAGAACTGGTCCGAGTGAAAAATTTCTTCCTTATCTGGAAGTGAAATCGATTGGACGACGATGGCTTTGTCGCGACTTTTTCCGACCACTCGACTGCTTTGCCAGCAGGTAAGTCAAAAGATACATTTTGGACAGAGAATGGATCTGTGAGGCAAGAAATCATTGGCAGTTTCCTTTCCAAGTCTGGTAATCTAGTACGGTGTAGCGGTAGTACTAGCCTGTTCCACCATTGACTCTCCCTCGCCCCATCCTCCCCCTAAGATCTCAGAGGGCACTCGGAGGGTACTGCAGCTACCGTCCGACCCTTTGATTCTACTCAGATTGTCGTTCATCATCGCTAGCAAAACTTGTGTGATTGTGTGAATGGCTTTTGATACGGACCAATGTGTCACTCAACATCAGTCTACTTGAAAAAGAGGAATACACCGCGTGGAACGTTCGGAACAGCCGGCGTTGTGAAATGTGGCGCTGAAACCGGCAATACAATGCAACGGCGGCAGCTTTGGCGCTATGCCAATGGGCAACGGTCAACAACACAGTGACGATTATAAAATCCGATAGTAAAGCCTTCGACGGTTTTGACCTCGACCTCGAGCCGACGACGAGATCTGTCGGAGAGACGCGCGCCCTTGGCACGACTCTTTTGAACCGACCTGGCTAACTAACGGCGATGAAGAATGGCATTTGCTGCTGGGTGTATATCCGTGTTCAGTTTAATCAGCCTTCACAACGAAGACCAACATCCAGAGCAGCCTGTAAGGCATAGCCAAAGTATCTGAACGATCGGCACGTCACTAGGTATTGTTGATACAGGATTAATTTTGATTTTATATTGAAAAAGAAGCTTTGGCAGAGGGAAACATAGCCGGCGCATGCGAATGGACCCACACGTTCTATTTCACTGCCCAAAAAAGCAGTGAAGTATTTTGTATGCCATTTTTGGTGTTTCATGTGCATACTATAATACTTCATATAATGCATTCACACTTATTATTCGTCATTTTGTATTTCAGAGATTACCGGCTGTTCTATGCATGTCTTCGAGGGGTATTTCTGCCGACTCAACCGTAAGTGTGTGCACATCTTTGCTATGCTACTCTACGTTATACGTCGTTGAGTTCCCTTAGGGTTTCGGTTCGCTTGGTATTGCACAATCGCGATCATCAGGATGGATCACTATAGCTATGTGTGTGTAGCGCTCTTAGGATTACAGTACACCTACTGGCAAGCTAAGATTATCACCGGCAATGATCTACTCATACTGCATTCTCGTATGGGTTCATGATACTAAATTTATTGTTGCAACCACTACTGCAACGCAACGATAAGGCGCTTTTTTAAGAACGAGGTGAATCTGTGCATGCAGATTTTATCAGATAATAGCAGTGATTTAAAAAAACAATCATCCACGAAGAACACTACCTCTTCTATCAACCGGATCATCGAACTCGTTTTGTGCCTGCTCGTATGCGATATCATTTGCTAGAAATACTTCTTGTACCAGCTTGAAATGGCCACCGGTGGTCAACTGAAGTCACGCGATTTTGAAGCTATGTAAAAACATAATAAAAAACGATATAAACTATTTTCCTATTTTACGTTCGGCCCTTAAGCTGCTAGGTATCCCTTCAGACGGCTGGTTCCGAGCATGAAACGAAATGTACCTGCACCCTGATGCGGACCTAGATCATCGTCCTTAAGTTCCTACAGGGAAACACGTTACTGCGCTATCACGGGAATCGAGCAAACGATATTAGTGCATGCGGCGTCGGCTCGATTTGGGTCACAGTAGTGTCGGCTTCCCGCCATCTAATAATATAAGCACCAATGTTTGTAGACATATAGAACTGGGGATATATGCCCTGAAACTGCGCATAGATGCCAGTCAACTAGTGATACCAAACAATCATTGTCTAAGTCTTATCTACATTTGTTGCGAACGTTTTGAAAGTCAGTGAGGCAAGCCACTTAGTTTCCGACGTTCATATAATTGGTTTGTTCTGTAACTACGAATCTATCGACGGTCAGGCTAGCGCTATTCGTTATCGATCTGTACAGCGAAAATTCCAGTGCTACACAAACGCAATCGTTGACGAACGTACCGCCTCACCAAATGCGATATGAGCAAGAACGGTTGGTACGCCTTCAGCGTCGCTACATAATGCCGTCGGAATCCAACGCCACCAAAATAAACTACTTCTTGCCTGTTTCGGTCCATATAATAACGATTGTAAGGTCTCATGTCAGCTATACATAGCTCCCTGCTCTACAGACGGTCTCCAAATTAGACCCGTCTTTAGGACGAACCAATTTGCTAGCAGGCTGTAAACAAAGCGAGAGCGCATTCATTGGCAAATATGGAAGCTGCTGCTGCTTGGGGCAAACACGGCTTTACTTATTTTCCTTTGCTAGTCATTAGAAAAGCATCATCGCCACTGTATAGTATATAGCGTCAATATAGATACCAATTACTACTTCTATTATATCATGAAAGGGAAAACTGTCCAGCATTTTAAAATACAAACGGATCAGCAATAGCGCGGCGTATGCGCATACTGCACTTATTAAATCTCCATTATGAAAAGATAATCATTTGCTATAAATAGACTATTATTTTTAACGTATACACTTAGTATGGCTTGATGACAGGCCAATAAACAGGTATATCTGTGGATCAGTTTACTTAAAATAAATTTTGTCGATAACTGTCTCATGACGTGGCGCCTTCCAATCTGTACTGTTTTGGCTTTATAGTTCAACACAGTCGGGGAAGGTCAGCTGATCCCGCGGTTCTAGATTGTGACATCACGTGCGAAGAGATCAAGACGTTATCCAGTAAACGGGTAGCGTAAACGCTTTTGCCGGCGTGCGTTATTGCCTTTTGCAGGAAGACAAACTGGTCATAGAAAGACAAGGATCGCATGGCTAAAGAAACTACCCGACTTGGAAAATTGACTTTTATTACAAGTTAGATCGGACAAATATTTTACAATTTGTGGACCATTTAACGAAATTTGAATTACGTAGCATTGTGAATTATATGGAAGGTGCTGTTGTTATCAGTGGAGTGCACCGGTCTGCCTGGCTGTTCTTAGGGTCTTCGACCCTTCGAAATAGTAGAATTTGCATTATGGGTTTAAACAGCACAGTTACCCATGCACAGTATGTCGTGGTTGCGATCGATTATTTTACGTTTTCATCGACAACTTTTGGCAATTCTTGTTAATTTAGACACTGAAAATCGATGACTAAAACAACTCAAGGCATTACTAAGCAGGTTGATGAACGTATTGTATAGTATTGAAAAGTGTAATGTTTGGTCTCTTGTGGACGACTGTGGACATAATTGAAATGATACGTATGGAATATTCAAACACAATAGATTTAAGATGCTATAACGAAGCCCAGTTATGAAGGAAAGTTGAAGATATTAATCAGGTTATATAGACAGAAAGAAAACAACTAAGGTTTCAGTCCGAGTTATGGCTACAAGTTTAGAACTTCATTAATTGCCAGTGTTATGCTTCTCTTAAATTAACAATTGTCAGACGTTGAAAATCGAATCTGTTACTATTATTTTAAGGTAATTAACGTTTTAACCAACGTTGACATGATTACGTCTGGTTCAATTTATTTCGTTAACATTTTCAGGACCTTAAAACGGTGCTTGCTGATAAAATCGCTGTTGAGCGTCTCCGAGTGAAGGAATTCCGGCAGAAATGTGGCTCTCAAACCATTGGCGAAGTGACCATCGACATGATGTACGGAGGTATGCGCGGTATTAAAGGACTGGTCACGGAAACCTCGCATCTTGACCCAGAGGAGGGCATCAGCTTCCGGTGAGCAATAAACCATTAGCTAGTTTGTGTAAATAAAGAAAGCCGACTGCTCTGTGTTTCCGTTTCTCCTACACATAATAAACATACACATACCAGGAAATGTTAACTATCGATAAAATCTTCCGATGAGATTTTTTTTATGGAAACTGCGGATCGTATCTGTAACGCATAAATAGCGGACAACAATGCTCTCGCATCACGTTTAATAGCCGCGCCAAGCAGCCTGTTGTGAGTTTCCTGTTGTGGATAAACCTAACGATGACTGTCATGCACACGCCGTATCCACGTAATACCCTGTTGACGTTGTTACTTTACTGTTTAAATTTTCACTTCCTTATTTAATGATTAAGCATTTGGAAGATTGGTGGTTTGCGGGTTCGTCAAGCAATATACTTATTTTTTAATTACAAATTTGCTTACTTTGTGTGAATTGTTCATTTGTGATTCTTCTACCGTATTATCTCTATATAGGGGATACACTATTCCTCAGCTTCGCGAGAAGCTGCCAAAAGCCCCTGGCGGCGAGGAACCCCTGCCTGAGGGTCTTTTCTGGCTCTTGCTCACTGGTTCACTTCCTACAGAAGCCCAGGTGAAGGCCGTGTCACGTACCTGGGCTCAACAGGCTGATCTACCATCGCACGTGGTTACATTGCTTAACAACTTACCCGCATCTGTGCACCCTATGAGCCAGCTCTCTGCTGCTATCACGGCCTGCAATACCGAGTCGAAGTTTGTCAAGGCCTATAACGATGTATGTAAGACTGCACCCATTTTACGGTTTCCGTAGAAGTTTTTTTAACATTAATAGAGCAGTCGTTTTGTATGCCTTTCGTTTACTTTGGGTGGATATGTTCGTGCAGTAGGAAGTCGGTAATAATCATGTAAGCGATATCAAAAATGTTGTAACGTCCTTGCTACGAGCTAACACCATAATCTAAATAGGAACTTGTCTGAATTCCGACTAAGTGCTTCAAGTACTGCATAGCGTATCGTAATAACCATTTGCGTCAACCGTCAAATGGGTTAATATAAATTATTTTTTTTTTTTCGAATTCTTCACTATTTTATTTAGCATGCATCGACATACAATGAATGTCATCTTCAAATACAAAAGCGATATAAATTAGCGTCGCTCTTCAAAAGAAAGATCAAATCGGTTATATCCGGTTAGCAGAGATGAATGGCATCAATTGCGCCACTATCCAACAACATTAAACCGACTGTGTTGTCTGCTGCTGCGAAACTCTCTTAAAAGGTCGTCCTCTCAAGCTCATAGGTTTTTTGCTTCAGGGTTAGCTACAGGACTATACGTCGGTGTATAGATAACCATTTGTTCTTTTACTAGCCAAACTGGTTGTGCACCACGGACGGTGATGTCTATCTTGGTCATCACTGCGGCGCTAGAAGTCACTGTACACTAAAAATAGCAACGACAGCATCGCAATTGAAGGTCCGAAGCCATGAAGGTTTTGATACTATGAATAGCTGCCAGACAGGAATGTTGTCATCGCACTTTATGGAATATGCGGCCGGATGTAAATTCGCGCTGTTGTTTTACAAAGCACTATCAGAAATAGTAGTATTTTCGTAGTTCAATAGCGTCGTAAGCACGTTCGACTCTCTGTAAAGATATTCACATTTTTTATGATAAAACAGCTTGAGTGTTGAGTGTGAACGCGCTACGTTTTAAAAATACATCGAAGCAGAATTGGGGCCTCACGCACAGCAATATATAGAGTATAACCTTGGCAGGCCGGGCGGGTCTTCGGAGTGCTCCCTTAAACTTCTATGAAAGCTTAATATATGGCCATAAAGGACTGTGTAAAAAAAAAGAGATAATCCAATTCGATGCTGGTTTATAAGGGTAAAATGTTGCACGTACGGGATTAGGCGGTTACCTAGTTATAGCATAAATATAGACAATGCAAGTTATCCACACGAGCTTAAAACTAGTTTATGATTATGTTGTGTCTCTCGATTCAGTTGATACCTTTCTATTCGTTGTTAAGTGAACCAGGTTGATGTTTAAGGATTTGTCTACTAATTTCAAAGTACTTTAATCTTCAGTCATGTTTGGTACCTTATAACTAGTGCCAAACGAGGCAGATACAGTAGAAGGCGTGTGGTTAATTGCCGATAATGCATACCATAACACGTTCCTACAAAATTATATTTTCTTCATATTTCTACGACGGGTTCTTACCAAAGGTGTGTTACTCAACCACCAAATTAGCTGAGCACAATGGAAAGCCCAAAAGATCGATTGCAACGGTAAACTTCATACAATTAACATTAAGTAGCATTTCCATTTTGAGCCGACTATTTTAAGAAATTATATTAATTAAAAAAAAAAACAACTTTATAATAGATACCTTGACAAGTAGCTGTGCTGGACAAACTCTAATCCATACATGCAAAGATATCCAAAAATATTGAATTATTTCTTATAAGGCTTATCAGCAAATCGCTCACAAACGCATTGCGAGAAAGGTGTAGCGTGTTGATAACTAAAGTATGTAGGCAATTAATGTCAGCTGTTATGAATTGGTATTTCGTATTGATTTGGGGTATTTTAGGGCGTAAACAAGATGGCCTATTGGGAGTACGCTTATGAGGATTCCATGAACCTGATTGCCAAACTGCCGACGATTGCGGCTATAATCTATAAGAATGTCTACCGTAACGGAGAGTCCGTACCCCCCATCGATGGTGACAAGGATTGGTCAGCAAACTTCTGCAAGATGCTGGGTTATAATGATCCTCAGTTTACCGAGTTGATGCGTCTTTATTTGACCATTCATTCCGATCACGAGGGTGGTAATGTATCTGCTCACACGACCCACCTTGTCGGTTCAGCTCTTTCGGACCCGTACCTGTCACTTGCTGCAGGTATGAACGGCCTTGCTGGACCGCTCCACGGCCTCGCCAACCAGGAGGTGCTAGTCTGGCTTTCGAAATTGCAAAAAACACTTGGTAAAGATGTGTCTGACGAGCAGCTTAAAGAATTCGTTTGGAAGACACTCAAGAGCGGGCAGGTTGTGCCTGGTTACGGACACGCCGTACTTCGAAAGACTGACCCCCGGTACACCTGCCAGCGTGAATTCGCCCTGAAACATCTACCAAACGACCCGCTGTTTAAGCTGGTTGGACAAATCTACAAGATCGTCCCCGACATTCTTTTACGACTCGGCAAGGTCAAAAACCCCTGGCCCAATGTCGATGCCCACTCTGGTGTCCTGCTTCAGTACTATGGTAAGCTTTTCGATTTAGGAAATACATGAATACTGCCATTACAAATTTTTTTTTCTGTATCTACGGTTGTCACTTCATAGACCGTATACTGTTCTGATTTTAGAAAGTGGTGCGTAAAGTTGTGCTTTGCTATGATGCAATTCTGTTGTCATGATACGGTAATCCTTTTGAGTGTCTCGTGGCGCCGGGCAGATGTAGCGTTTTCACGTTTGAAGACGTAGTTCATTATCTCTTAAGTAGATACGCGATAAAATTATCAATAGAAGGCAGCGAACAAGAAAAGCCATGTTCCCTGACAGGCGGGTTGAGTGACCTTTGTCCACGAGACTGAGTGACAGAGCAGCGGAATTACACAGCGTTCACACCGTTCAGCCGCTACTGTTAAAGGGATGAATAGAACCAGAATAGGTCACAGAGTAAAAACGTTTTTCGAATGGTAGTCTGACTCATCTCGAAACAAGTGGCAGAGCGGTTTCTTTCTCTCAGCTGCTAAGATTCACCAGTAACCTATTTCTTTGCCCTGTTTTTTGTCCAACGTCACGTGATTACTCAAGCGTCGTTCTAATATCCGCGCTGACGTTGTCAGTTGACTCCCGAAAAGCGCTAACATGCTATGACTTGGATGATAATAGGTGCTTCTGACATCTTTCACAGGTCGGATTCGATTCACCTACTGGCTGCTGGTTTTTACATTTCGTTGGAATGGACGGGCTACTTGATAAAGGCAACACTAAATAAAATGTTTGTTCTGTGCGTTGCATTACAGGCATGAAGGAGATGAACTACTATACAGTTCTGTTTGGAGTGTCGCGTGCTTTGGGCGTTCTTTCGTCGCTTGTGTGGGATCGTGCACTTGGCCTTCCTATTGAGAGACCCAAATCAATGACCACTGAAGGCCTTATGAAGCTCTGCGGCTTAAAATAAATAGGTGAAATGCTCCTAACCGATCTCGCTCACTCTTTAAATGGCCGTTACGATCTGCGAACTCCAAAATGGAATAGGCTTCAAGGTAGCATGAGTTCAATCTAAGAATGAACACGTAAGAATGTATCGTTCCGTGATGTATGATTTTACGTTAAGGGAAGAAGCGACTTTGTGCGGAAGAAATGCGAAGTGGAATCGCATTGATCAAATGTTCAATAACTTCAGTTCTTCTAAACTAAAAGAAAAATAAGTTCAGCAGCAAGAAGTTCAAAACGTATCACCCGTTGGAAAAATATGGGACTAGTTCATACGCCTCTCTGGGAAAGCGTCGTTGAAATGAATATGTATATGTAGAATTTATTGTCGGAAAAACATGGAAGGGGGCTATTTTTACAAAGAATTCTCTTTCTAAATACTTTCATAATTCATAGTATACTCACATACAGACATACATATGACTGCGCACACGATAGATATACAGAATTAAGCAAATGATGTAGAATATATACAAAACCTTTTAAGTAACAGTCTTCAATGGTATAGTGATGATTACGATAAGCGAAAAGCTAGTGTTTTGCTTTAAGTAGTGGAACTGCAATGGCTGGATCGGGGTTTCGTGGTCACGTTATAACATTTTAATGGATGTTAGATTAGTACTAAGCAGAAAGCAACAGAACACAGAGGCCAGTTGAAAATAGACAACCAAAATAGAACGATATGAACGCATTATTTACATATAGACCACCAAGATCGTTTTCTAATGCGTTACCCCAGTGCATCGAAATTACGTCTTTCTGGCTTCTTTCACCTGAATGAACGAAAGAAGGAGAAAGAGAAAAAAGCGTGTACAATGATAAAATATAGCTAATAATGGAATGATAACGGTGGACGTTGCAGCAAAAGAATGTAAGTAAGTAAGCATGGCAACAATGTAACAATTAACTGAAATACGTTGTACAAACATAAACATGCGTGGATAAACAGTAGAAACGTCGAATCAAGCATCGAAGATGCTCATCGATATTTAGTTTAATTGTTTCAGGATTACTATATGGAAAGATGAGGTGACGAATTCATGTAAGAACCAGCAAGAACATGAAACATGTTATAATATTAATGAAGTAGTTATAGCGATGATAGCATATACTATACGATAATTGTTTGTGGCTTAGGGAAGTGGGCAACAGCTAAAACGTACATTAAGATCTGATTGTCGTTTTTCCCTCGAATTCATCCGAAATGAAGTGAAAAAGCTGCACCGGTTTTTTTTTTTAACTCTTTTTGTAGTTGGCAGGGTGGTTTTCTGTCGAGAACCTCTTAGCAAGGACAATTCGTACATCTTCGATGGACGACGGGACGAGGGGTCATGAATACTGGGTTGTTTTTGCTGTCTCGACGCTACCTAAATGGTCGAGAATGTCTTTGTAAGATCAAGCCGGATAAAATAACTTGTTCATACAAATCAAGTAATGGATTTTTCTGTGCACGCCCCATCATACAACCATTGAATATAGAGGAAATGCACGTAAATAGGTCCAAGAAATAGAACAGTTTTGAAGAAAACGGAAGATGAGGAAAGTGGCTTATAAAGAAGGGTGGCTAATGTTGATAATGATCACGATGATGGTCAGAAGAAGAAAAGCGTGAGGAAGGGGAGAAACATTATTAGGCAGAGCGCAGAGTACACGAAAAAATGAAAAAAGAAGAACGTGTACCACTACTACAGACTAAACCATTTTAGTTTGATGCATCGGTGTGCTGGTAAAGTGAATTTGCTAAGTTATTGGAACATTAAGTAAAACTAAGTTTAATGTTATTGAAAGAATGGAAATTGGAAAGAAGGCGATAACCGTAATGATGAAAGGTAGAATGAAACAAAAAGTCGAGATGGTTACGAGACAACTGAATAAACCACAAATGAGTACTTAAGGAACGCGCAAGCGTGTTGTTGCTCCGTATTAGGTGTGAGAGCATTGCCCTTGTAATGGAGCAGTGGTAATGTGTTTGCGTAGTAAACTTTTAGCGACGAGGTGGTCCAGGTTCGAAATCCAGTGTCGATGCATTTCATGTTGGGCTGCCAGTTGCCAGCCGTCTGAAGCAGCGCCAATCGGCGGTATCGGAAGTAAAACTGGAAACATTCGTCTATTTAAAGATGAGACCGAGAGCGGTCGAAAAATAGTAGCATTTGTTTAGAATTTTTTTTATTTTCAAAATTTTCAAGCTTTATAAACCTGTCACGTGGTATATTAGTGCAAAAAATAACCATGCATATAGGGAATCAGCGTACAAAACTTTTTCTACCTGGCAGAGACTGTACACCCCAAATAGTGCTCTAATACAAAACGCATGCAGATAGCCATCTATACCAAAACATGGTATAGATGGCTATTCGCGTCTCCTTAAATGCGTTTTCATGGTAACCGTAACTAACGGGTCACACTGATTCAAATTTGAGCGTTTTTTCCAAACAATATCAAGGAAATATGGAGTGAAAGAAATCAACGAAAAATAGGATATTTCTACTAAAATTATTAGCTGCTTGCATGGTTGCCGTGCTATTTCATAGATCCGTTGAAGTAACCCTAGATAGGTTTAGCCAGACTTAAGTTAGGCTTCTGATGGGAAAAGTCCTTGATGCGATACAGAAAAATACGTGACTCCGAGGACTTATTTACAAAATTGACGGTGACTAATAAAAAAAATACACAAAGCGTTATCGTGTGAAAACGTCTCTTTGTGAGACGTTGACAAACACTTACAATCATGGTACCAGGCGATACAATGGAACTTACATAACTCGACCAGCTTAACTAAAGGTAGCAACTTACTTTTGTTATATACGTTGTTAATAATAATGAAGTATGTAGATCAAATTTTGTATAACAAACTTCCTAACATATTAAGAAACCCACTGTTCCCTTTATGTAGAAATCGCTACATGCGAAATTTTTTAGACTTATACCAGTATATTGTTGTACCCATATATAATTTTAAAAAGGTGCACGCTGTAGCTTAGAGAAGGAACCTGGGTATTCTATTTGAGCTCTGGTTCGATGATCAGACGCGGTTGAATACGACAGTGAGGCAATATTGTACAAAGCTGTTTGGACATCTATAGGCTATCAGTCTTGATCGTTCGCTAGCAGAACTCGTTCTCGAGGACAAAGCCAGTTATGACTCACCATCTACGGTGTACGGTCAAACATTTGAGACCCGTTGTGATGGCGTGTAGACGGCCTGAATCAATAGCACGTAAACTTGCGTCGGCCATTGTTTGAAAGGTCATGTCATGGGCACGTACAATCAATGTCATCAAGCATCATCCAACTGCACTTTTTCAAACTGCAAAAAAGTTGCATTTTTTTTTTGCATTTTACTGCGTGTAAGGGGATCGAAAGTACTACGCTATCGAATGTCTTGATTCCGCTTCCCGGATAGCGTATTGAGCATAGGTGGTGCAGCATAGTAACTTAGCGGCACCATCTAAAGAAGCGTTTATATTGATCTCTGCGAGAAAATAAATAGGAATTGTCGAATGCGCACGCAGGAAGGGAACATACATAACGTAGGTTATGTTATGTATCATTAAACAACATTTACGTGCGATTGTATAACGTTTCGCGATATTCACTAATGACATGCAGATCGAAATCAACCACTCACCTCTATACTCCCGGGGGAACCGCTTTGGCAACACCTCACGACCATTGTTAGCTGACGGAATACGGTGGTCGAGCAACGGAAGAAGTAGAAAAAAAGTTGCCTACCGTAGTATCATAGTTAGTTCGCGTCCTTGACCAAAGTCCAAAGTCGACAACGAACGAATCAATAGAACATAAGCATTTTGTAAAACCACAGTCGCCGGCGTAGAAAAATAAGGAACAGAAGGGACAAACAGATAGACAGCTATGTACCAAAGGCACTTCGAAAAAAACCGGCACCCTATGTAGCCAAATACAATTTACGTCTCGCCTATAGAATTGTAAAGGAATACATGCACAGGCATTAGGATGCTGACGTGCATATTTTGTGTGAGTCTCCTCTTCTAATCGCCGTGTTTCGATTAGAACAGACGACGATCTAACGCCTGTCCTCAGGTAGACTTCAATTGAATCCTCTTTATGCTCCTAAACAAAGGCTGCGTTCACTAACTCTCAAATAAAATTGCTTTATTTTTTAGCTGTAACAAGTATAAATATTTAAACCAACTGTTAATTTCTAACAGATGTGGCATCCGTTATAAATATTGTAAATGCTTCAGTGCACGACCAGTGGCTATCTACTATCGTACTTTCTTTTCGCGACCGATCGCTCGGGTGTAGCTGAATAGCTTGCCGTTGGTATCTAACAAACGTGTGAACTAGATTGGCGGTGTTACATGCTGTGCGGACCATATAAGTTCAGCACTATATTCTTGCATCCCTCGAACTCTTATTATGTTTCTGTGAATATTCTTAGCTTGAATGTACTTTTTAAAAGGCCTTGTCTGGCATCGATTTATATTGTTATACGATAGACACATCGGATCTATAGCATCTCTGTTAAGGTCGGGGTCTAGCCCCTATGGCGAAATGCCTATTTACAAACAAGGTGGAATGTTATTCATTAGTGCAAATAATGTGCAGTGATGCTATTTATAATAGTATACATACGACTCTTGCGGCTGCTTGAATCTGTATAGTGACACAGGAACCACCATTGCGTTAAATCTCTACGTTTTAACTCGCGATACTAATCAAAGAAAGTTCTAGTTCACGAGCACCGTTTCAGATATACGATATGGTAACGTTTTTTGTCATCACCAGAAATGTCGTTTGCACCATGTCTATGTGCTGTTTGACAAGTACAGCATCTTGATAAAACTCAACAGCTTTCTCCATGTCGAGTTCAACCGGATTGCGTAACAGACTATTTTTGTTTCGTGTATCTTCACGGAGAAGAACCGTTTACAGTGTTTTTCTCGAATACTTGCCTAATTTTCAAGAACAAGTGACTGGAAGTAAGTTCATCTTTTTGGCCATACTTTCACTCTTTAACTGGATGGCAGCCGCAAAAAAAATAATGTAGGAATATCATCTTGTATAAGTTCACCAGAACGTATCTTTTGAGATAAAGCTTCGGCTATTATTGTTGTTATTAAAGCACTGGCAAACAACAACGCATCCTGGGAGAACAAAAGCTCGAGCAAAGACGGCCAGCGTCTCCATGAATCGGTTCTATCTATTCAGATGCGACGGTTGCACTAGCGAGGACAGTTTCGATCCATGGTCGGAACTTCGCCATATTTACATAAACACCTGGCACGCCAGGAGTTCCACATCCGATGCCCCATGACACGAGGCCCACCACCTTCCATACGCCCTGATCTTCGCAAACCAATGGACTTCCACCGTCGCCCTGCAAGGGTACAAACGATCAGTTGTTCGTTATCAGTTATTTCCACATAAATACTATCACCCTTTTTACAACGGATGGAACAATAATTTTGATACCTCCATGTTTGTTCGTACGAGGTGATCTCTATTGACAAGAATGTACATACCGTGCAAGCATCCTTTCCAGGTTCTCCTCCGGCGCAAACAAAGCTCGTATGCAGCTTGAAAAGAAGTCCTAGACGCGTTTTGCGCAAACGATCTTGGCAATCCAGAGGATCAAGTAATGGTACGTCGACCTTGCGTAAGACGTGCTGATACGCGCCCTGTGGGCCGAATGCGTCCTTGCCCCATCCGGTGACCCAACAGTGCTGTCCGATAAAGTTAACGGCCACTTCAGGTAGACAGGCGGCGGCGATATGCGGGGCGTTCAGATCAACCGGGCCGTCCATACGCAATAAAGCCAAATCGTTGTTCAGATTACCAGGAAAGAACTCCGGGTGGATAACTACGTCCGTAACGAGTTTCTCAACGTGAGCATATAACTCATCCTCACGATGGACGTCCCATTCACCTAAGCGCACTTTCAATTCATGAGGCCGGAGATTCTTAAGACAGTGGGCGGCTGTAGCAATCCATTGACTAGCAATAAGTACACCGCCGCACACATAGAGGGACTCGTGCGGACCGAGTCGTTTCATAATACCGACGTGCCAAGGAAATTCGGCAAAGTCGGTTCCAGATTCAGGGTAGTTAAGGTTGGCAACACGTCCGCGGGCTCCGTACGAGTTCCTGGAACCGCAAGTCGGATATGATTGCTGAAGCCCAATAGAACTGACAGGAGGGTAAGCCCCAGAAAAATCGGAGTCGCTAGACGGAACAAATGCTTGCGGGAAGTCCTGTTTGCCAAAACCTGGCTTATTATCGAAATCGGTGAAGGAATTAACTCGTTTGCTGTCAGGCGCAAAGGCGGCCGCCTTCAGGGGGAAGGAATCAGCAGGAAGAGCGTTACGATCGTAAGATGGTGGGATTCTGCAGCAGGTCTTAAGTACTCCACAATGTCCGAAGTTGACGCCTAGCATCCGCTGCATAATCTCCGTTGCGTAAGCTGGGGCTTCCTCACGTCGCGATTCAACGCCCTTCGTAGAATTAGCCTCATCATCTTTTATTTCGCCTATGAACTTCTCCTGTGTAAGAAAAAAACATTGAACTTTCAATTTAGATGTGCGATACCTTAATGAACTACGTGTTGTCTACTATTGAGAAAGTGCTTCAGCAATTCACTCCAATTCAATAACATTGTACGAAAAAAATACTTTGTAATTTAAGAAAATAATCGTTGACTAGGCGAAGGTACTAATAAAACAGCGTAAATTAGCTGCAGTTATGAATATCTAGTTATCATATTCTACCATTTGCTCGAGGAACATCATCTTTTTTCTTATGCAAAAAATACTGATAGATTACTAAAACAGAGCATAAGGCCTTTTTGTTCTACTTTTTTATCTATCGTTCCTCAAAAACAATGCAAGTATGCCTTTCTGTCAGCTGTGCGGTTTTCCGATTTAACATCACGTTATCGAGTAGTAGTCTTCGTCAATGACGCTTCGCGACTAGCACCCACCCCCCGCTTCTGTGATTCCATCGGAAGTAGAAGAATTTTTGAAGACTATCGCTGTTTGCAGCCAATGTTTGGACCACTTTTCTTTCTGATAGAGCCCGATATTACTACTATACAGCTACTGAATGAAGACATTGTGCCCCCATTACGAAAGCATAGCATGTAAGCCCAGCGCGCTCCACTGGTCATGGCCATAAGAAGGGAAGCAGCGTCATCGATGATGCGACGTTGCGCAGCAGATGAAAAGGCTCTAACGTTAAGACTCCTTGAGCCAAGTGCCCCTACATTGCCCAGCCCCACGGATTACATGGCATTTAGACGGTGCGCTGGCTTCGCTGAAGGCGACGCAGCAAGATTACCGTAATGAAACATCATTGAAGGCAGGCAATAGGTAAATGTCTGGAGGTTTCCAGATACTTCAGTAGGAGCTTGCATTGGTATAAAAGACGTCCATGTAATTGCGTCGCCGGTTGTCACAAATATAGGGACAGTTGTGACAAGTTGGGCAAAGCTGCTGGAGTTTTCTTTCCGAACTACTTAGCATCATATTAGAGATTCATACTTAGAGATTCTTAGCATCATATACCATTTGAGGTTCTTACAGATAAGCACACTACGTGAAAATTAATGGGTATTAAAGATGAGAACGTTGAGAACCTGAGTAGAATGAACCACAAATGTTGGATATGGAACAGATCCAGTTGCTGAAACTCCAAGATTGCGTAAATTTATACGTCTGTATAGGATTTTTTTTACATAACTGTATATAATGCGAGCCTAGCATTACAGATGTCGTATTTCAGTTTTAGGCTAAAAGAGCTGCTAGCTAAGGTTCATCTACAGGGTGCCTTTTCAGATAAGGATCTATTTCCTGATTTGTGCCTTTATTAACTGTGATATAAACGAAAGCATAGTTACGACGCGAAGATTGTTACCATTAGTAAATCCATACTATTCAAAGTAGTACTTTCAGCGATATAACAGTATTCATGATAAAATACGAATGTCTCTCATGGATCGCTTGCTCGTTCCAATTAACGCAATACGCTGTGGACGTCGAACAATAAGCTGCTCAATAGATCAGCATAAAAGGCACCAAATAGCACCCTTCTGAAAGAATCCTAGTTGTAAAAAAAGGAAGACTATAGCTTTCTGGAGCAGATACTGTTGATTTACTTTTACTTACGCATTAAAATATATGGCTTTGCGCAATAACGAGCACATGTTACCAACACGACTGTCTCTTCTGGCCCATGCTGGCCCTTTTTGACAAAAAACGGCCCAAACAAGCCTTGTTTTTTTGCATTGTAATCTCGATTCACAAAGCTAAACTTATACTTTTTTCACTACTGCGTGAGAAGGGACTCCTGCTAATTATTATCCGACTTGACTAATGAGATCTTGAACCAAGCTATTTACGCTTACATTCAAAGTTGGCAGCTCTCGCTTTGGGCGAGACATATCGTTGTCCTGTTTGGTCTGCTCATCGTCCTTGGCACGTTTATTAGCCTTGGAGTCCGCACTGCGGCCTTCTAGACTCAGCTCCTCGTTATCATCATTGGAGCGTTCGTCTATATCAAGAAAAGACTGGTCATGGTGAGGTACAGGATCGAATCGACGGGGCGGCGGTGGCGAAATAGGCTCTGCAAATCCCAGATTTGGTGGATACGATCCAGCGTTAGATCCATACGAGTCCACTCCAAATCCTGACGTGCTCCCGATCAGGAATCCATCCTTATCGCACTGGTAGTGGCGCACACAAACACATTCATCTTGTGCGGCTGGCGGAATCGGACCCAGCGATGGGAGTGATCCTCCAATGGGTACATACGGACGGTTCACAATGCGCTTGTCATATATAGGCTTTTCCACTGGCCTATACCTTTTATCAATAATGTTTATCCTTTCAAACGCCTTTTTCGCTGTATGCTGAGAAGTCGTCAAGACCTGCGACAATTGTACATCGTCTTTACGAATGCTCTGTAAATATCAAGAGCAAATAACATGTTAGAATGAGGCAAACATCTAAATATACGTACATACTCTTCGTACATTATGATCTTAAATAAATATAAATAAAAATAGTTAACCTGGCGTTTGAGTAATTTTACTGGAAAGAAACAAATTTTTTTAACAGTTTTTCCATGTGCTCTAAACAACTTAAATATTTCAGTAACATTTAATCTGATCTGTGAGCAAATCGGTGGACGTCTCTGGTGATAAGCCTGAACCAATTTTGCCTTATCTTACACAACTCAAAGACAACGATCTTGATACGGATCTATCCAATCGATCGGACTTTTCTTTATTGGGATTTGACGTTCGATTGGTGCGATGATTGGTAAATCAACACCTATGGCGGATTATCTTTGCTGTAAAGAGTAACGATTGTTCAAGTACCTTTCCAAATGGCTTTCAGATTACGCTGTCTACTTTTTGTCGGTATCCAACAGAAGTAACAATGACCTGACTGTGCGGTTCCTTGAATCTGTCAGTATGTGGAACTATGAAGCCATTCGACGCAGCCAGCTAAGGCATTAACGCTGCGCCTGATCTTCTGTCCACACTCTTAAGTAGCTCTACAATCTGCTACTAAAGCATGAACAAGTTATGACGCAGTGCGTGGCATTCGCCTGTTCACGAAACGGAACGCGTTTGTTGTACGTCTTCTTATTCAAAATGCAAAACCTAATAAAACCGATTCCCCTATTTACAAAAATACTTGCAAAGGTGAGCTGGGTAACATTAAGCAATATTTGTTTTATTTGTTTACTTGTCAATGGAGAAAGAGGATTCTCAGTACTTTTTCTAGCAAATCGAATCCGAGAACCGGTTAGCTTTTGTAAGACAACGACGTAATCCAACATGTCAATCCTCCAAATGGCAACGGATACCAAGAAAACGTTCAACTTCGTCGTGTTATACTGAGCTCACCTCGACTGGCTGAAATCCTGTGGTGGGTGGTGTGCCCCCAAATGCTGGAATGTGCGCATATGCTTCGGGATCGTTAACGATTCGCGACTCAGGGGCGACCGCAACTGCGTTGTTGACGATTCGGCCCTGCCGTTGCCGGCTTTCGAACGGGAGTGTCGCGTTATTGTGGGCAATTCTCTGTGAAGCAAGACAAAAAGTCTAGTTAGCGACACTCCATTTCATCTGCAACCAGGTGTTTCGATAATATCTGAATTTGTAGTTGGTGCAGTTGGTTCCTTCGTATCAAAACAAACATTGATTATACCTGCTCGTGATGTCTAGCAATCAGGTCAGCTCGAGCTCGAGCTGCCCGGCCAATGATGATTTTCGAGCCAGACTGAGTCTCGTAGACAGACGTGTCGTTCGCATCCTTCACTGCCATGACATAACGCACCTCGCGAGGACTACCTGTACTTACTTCTGTTATACTACCATCTGTAAGAGTCAATTGGGTGACTTTAGGACCTTATTATTACTGACTACTTGTGTAGTCGTGTTTTTGCATGTTAATTTTTTACAATTGCATTTTTTGGGCTTCGTATCCTTACAGAAAACTTTTATATTGTGGGAGAGCACCTGAGTAGTCGGTATCAGTGAAAGCAACCACGTCAGCGACCATTTTGTTCCAGGAAAGTGTGATCCTTGATGAACGTTGTCGAGGGAATGGACAGCAGTACACTTTGCCACCACAATGTAACCTTTACAGAAATCATTGTATTAATATACGCGTTTACATTTTCACGTGATCTCATCGGCGAAAGAAGTCTTTCCTTCTGCATTATTATATGTAACGGGAAGGAGGTGACCCCCTGTTTTTGGTAGATTCAAAGCAGTGATTCAGTTTTTTTGGGCAAAAATGTGTGTATACTTGTGTGGTTATATCGCTGGCATTGCAATGCTTGCCTGATCCTCATTACCTTGTGC
This sequence comes from Varroa destructor, assembly GCF_002443255.2. NCBI lineage: Eukaryota > Metazoa > Arthropoda > Arachnida > Mesostigmata > Varroidae > Varroa > Varroa destructor. Next base: position 5,636,240 of record NW_019211455.1, read on the forward strand.
CTGATTCGTTTTTGTGGCCCGACTCCTGTTTCAGCACTTCCAACTCTTACTTTAGCTGCTTTTTGTTATGGTTATTTTCCTGTTGAAGCGAAAGTTTTCTTGGAAGATGAAGTTAGGCAGGCGAAACTCCGCACTAGGCAAAGCTATGGGGATGTCGGTGCTGTGCTTCGACATCCCTTTGATGTCTGTAGCTTAACTGTTAGCTTTTACATTATCTTCATTCGCTTCGCTCAGCCATCATTAGCCCGGAGGACTTGGCTGGCAAGCACTCAGGCGGTCACCGGAACAGACCGTCGTGCGCACGCAGTCAGACCGACAATACTATAGAAGGATCAATGTTGCCCCGCATGTTCCCCTCACTTTCCCTTTTTCCCGTTGTCCGAGCTTATCTTGAAAAGCCACGCACAACGAACATATGTGCAAGTCGCTTGATTCGAATTTTGTGGTAATGCCCGCGTTGTGGACACAGAGAACACCTGTATGAGTAATGCCACGCACACGTGCACAGACTAGCCGAAAATCATTAGCCGCTCACATAGTACGAGTTCGACGGGTCACAGGCTCAGATTCCGCTACAAAGCAACACAGCGGTACGGCTGTTTCGATGGTAGTGAATAACATATGTGCCATGTGCAGATGATAAAAATGATGTCTCTTGTAACTTTGTCTTGCCCCTGTGACTGACAGACAAATAGAAAATAAATAAAGTTTGACGGAAAGTTGTCAACGATAACAATGTAACAATGCAGTTGCACAATTGTGTAGAGCTGTATGGAAGCAGAGCGAGCGTGGGACATAGAGGAACGAATGATCGATAGGGCAAGAAGTCACGTATCCAATGAATACATGTAAAAAAAAAGTCGCAGAGTTAGCTGCGTGTGTGGCCTGTATTTTTGAAGCTAATAAGGCACAATTTTTGAGTTAGGGGATTGGGGACAGAGAAGCTTTTTTATGTCAATAGGACTTAGTCGGGAAAAGTGATTTACTCAGAATCTGCTGAAGCGTAATCAACCTGTTAGCTTTAACGACACGGGATATCCGCTAAGGAGCACTGCTGTTATGTCAGACTTTTGCCGTATCTCTTGTTTGAATCTCAAAACTCTACTACATCAGGTACATAGTATATACGAGAGGCTTCGTTTGTTAGCTTGAAGTGCACCCAAATCAGATAACAGTATCCGTAAATGTTTAAAGTTTTAGATTAAACTAAGTAGGCACTCTTAAATAAATAAATACAAAATATTTTTTTGTTGCATTAGCGTCGCGGATGGCAACTGTGTTTCCAGTAAAGGGTTCACCTTGCTAGCCCTTTTTAACCTGTGTGGCCACCTTTTTCCTGTTTCGTGAAATTGTATCAAAACAACTGACTAATAAATAACAGTTTTCTTTAGCTACATCAAAATGTTTTTTTTTTTTGCCAAATTCAATGTCAAAACGTTTCTTACGTTGTATCTGTTCGATACAAGTAGGTGCCGTTAAATAGATGCTAGAACCCAGATATAACACGCGGTAATAACCAGTAACGTTACCATTAAATATGCAGAAAATGAGAAGCGCCTTTATATTAACTTAGATCTGTCAGCTTATATCAAACCAAATCAAACTGAGATTAGTATTATTATATCTGAAACCGTTCATCCATCCCTACGATGAAGTTAATAACTTTGTTGGGATATGGGGATTGGCGACCAATGGCAATTAAACGTCGGCCTGGCAGTCGCATACAGTTGACGAGCAGTTGGGTCTCGGCAACGGTGGGTTAGTTGACTCTGTCTATTATGGCCGACATAAACAATTATCAAATTTTATACGGGCTTCTCGTCTCGTTTACATATCTCATACTGCCATACATAATACGTATAAGCCAATCGACGCTACAAAAGATGGTACTCTAACGTTTATATGTATCTAATAGATTTATTTACTGTTTAAATAGCTGTTTTGGTTACAGAAATCAAGCGAGTTGCTGGGTTGGTGATCATGTATAGAGAATGTAGCATGTGCCTATAGCAAACGACTAAAGTGGCCAATCCACTCATATCAGATACAATGAGTTTCCGAATGATGTCATTTTTTCAACAGTGGGATTTTGTTTAATGTAGCCTAACATATCTTAATGCTGCCGAAGTCCCTCTCGTGAAGTCAAATCGGATCAAAGTCAGTTTAACTAGAGCTCTAACTTTGTACTTGCGATGATAAAACATCGGTCAAACTCGACGAACCTCGTGAAGCGTTCGCCGCTTCCGTTCCTACAGCCAGAAGTAGCGCTGTCACCCATAACATTGCTTCTGTCATCTGCGAAGGCAAAAACGTCAAACACAAACAAAAGTTAGCACTTGCTAAAATATTTTCTTATCAATATATTGTTTTCAAAATTATGTACACCTCAGAAAGCTTCTGCCGTATTGGACTATTTCGATATACAGCGCGCTCGTTACATCCATCTGGAACTAGAAAAAACCTTAATTTCAGTGTTTTAAACCTCGCCTATTAGTCTCTTTGTCTGACCTATCTGAGCATAACCTTATTCATGACGCTTCTCACGGTCATTATAGCCTTCTTTTCGTTGCCCGACGCTTATCAGACTGGTTGAGATTACATGGCCAGTGACTTAAATGCAGATTGCGGTAATGTTAATTTTGGATTCCCTAAACCTAATCATTTGCCCACTGCCCAATTTTTCGGCATCACATTTGCTAAGGGCCACTCATTATGTCTAAATATTTTACAATGATTCTCTAGTCCTTAAGGAGTTTCGCTACTAAAAACTTGACGATTTTCAGCAAATCAATGGAACTCCATTATTTCGCACCGATAAATAACACTTTTATCTACGAGTAAGCTTCATCCTTGAATTACGACAATTAGTTAGTCCTTTATCTCTGCTTGTGTCCGGATGTGAAGTGTCTATACGCATTTCAGTATGCTTTTGATCACTTCGAAGCCCTTTTTTTCTTCCTGTAACTATTGTGCGCCAACGTGTCTAGCGGTGCTCAGCAGATACGTATTGTATTATAAAACCCGCTCTGAAGTTATCTCCAGTACGCAAGAAAGGCCGCAGACTAACCTAGAAGCTGAGTTCGATATTGCTTCAGTATCTCGACACTAATTTTTATTGCCATCGGCCGCTTAATTCGTCTGGGAAGCCGAATATTCACGAATATGTATGCCTTCACCGGCTGCAGACGCCTGCATTTCACATATCTCAAGATAATTACTCTGCTCTTCTGTCTTGCTTCATTTTATGCGCTGAAAATCAGCTTTATATTCCCTATCGATTACATATAACTGGGTTATCTCGTTTTTTTACTTTTAAAAACAAGAGTTCACATCGCTCGTGCGCCCACGTCGCGTATTTATATTCGAAAATACGGTCATGAGGAAATAGAAAGAAGAGGTACGGTAAATCAAGGAACTGGAGCTACCGATGGTATTCTTGTAAGACGTATTACAGTTGTTTCTCCAGAATTCAAATGCCTTCTCATGAAATATAGCATTGTAAGATTACTAGCAAGGAAGACGAGGAAAGCCTACCGTACGAGGTTTTACTAAAAAGGGTAAATAAATATTCCCCCCAACAGGACAAACAATGATTATTATTTGTCATATCGATTAGCTTGAAGCGTCTCTGTGCGGCGTTAATCGAAAAGAATCGTCCAGCTCTTCGAAAGAATCAAACGTGCCATCAACCAACGCCATACATTCAGACCTGATACGCTTCCAGCTGTGAGATCACATGTTCGTTCTACAACATTTGATCATCTTCATATATTTGAATTACTTTTTACCAGTTCTTCGAGGTTATTATAAGGGCCACGTTTGTAAGGTTACAAGTTTTCATTCTAAAGCTGTCGTATAGCGAGTGAGGTACGTCAACTGAACCATCTGAAGCTATTGTTACGCGTCTTCGATATATTAAACATATAAAATCGCGCAATCATTGCAGGAAACTATTATCGTATCGAAAATGCTTCTGTACTCGGTTAAAATAGGGGTAAAAATGACGACTGGTGATGAGGTCGGAGGGTGAAAAGCCTATAATATTGAGACTGACGAACATATTCTATCAGTTGTACTTCTGCAGCAAACGGAAATGTTGACGGCGATGTGAAAATAGTCAACAAACTGTCGGCATGAATTAACGTGAATCATCGAAAGGCATTGTAAACAAAAAATAAAAAAAGTAGAAAAAAAAACATGCAAAATTACATTTTGAAATTTAGTGTGATTGATGACCATCATATTATTGCCAGATGCGAACTTGCCCATTTCTATCAGTAGATAAAAGGCGACAAAAAGTTCGGGTCTACTTAAGATATATATTTTTAGCACATTTCGGAAGTTACGACATAGATTTAGAACCTCTACGACAAATCTGTGGATAGACAAAACAACATAGCAACTTCCGGAGCCCTACATTGTATCAGCTCCGTTGTAGGACTTTTACGTAAAACTATGCGTCAGCAATAGCCTGCTAAACGCAGCGGTAATACTTTTAAATAGGCGGTAAAATACAACTAACTGAAGCAAAAACGGCTTAACCGGTCCGAACAACATGTCCATTTCAGATGGCTTCCAGTAATGACACCCATTTGTACGAAATCTTACTATACGCAAATATATTTTATCATTCAGTTAAGTATCGAAGTAAGACAGCCGGAGAACGAACACGTTCAACCGATACCAATTGCTTTACCTATTTCCAAGATGAATATACACATTAGAGATGCGAGGGAATAGAGTCATTTTTTCCTAAAAAATAGTTTCAAATTTTACCATTCACATATGCCCGGTCCACTTTTTTCAACTCCTCATCTACTCGGCTCTACTGTTGTGTTTGCCATTGCCACATTGTCGATACTTACGATCATTGGTCACTAGTCACCAAACGGGTACCAAGTCACAGCTGAATTGTTGGTAAGTTTTCTATTCACGGTTCGTGTTTGTAATCCTTTGTTGACCTATACGTAACTTTGCCTCCTATCGAGTGTGACGTTTCCTGTACACTTGTCTTCTAGCCGTCTCTTTTCACAATGTTATCTAGCACTTCGTATTTTTTAGCGATTTATACTACGTTGCAGGGCTTTCTTTGAAGTTACACAATTATAACACTGTTTTAAGTTTCTACGTCAATACAGCTCGAAGCAGTATTCTCGCCTGCACTCAACAATTTTCGTAAGACGTCCTTCTGCAGTTTTTAGGCCCGGCTGATAGAAAGCCACAAAGATCTCTTAAGTCCGTTGATGCTACAACGCTATCTAGCTGAGGTGTTTGCCTGGGCAGCAGCATGCGCCATACGTGTGCTACAGCACTTACGGTGTCTGTCGGTTAAACGAACGCGTGCGTCTTATAGAAAGTGAGAGTTCTCTCCCGAAACGGCTGGGCAAGGAGCAGCCAGTCCCGCCACGTCAATGGGCTGCCTGTGCGGTACATGGGGCTCGCGCCTTGCTGAACCACATCGTTACTACAACATGCGCAACTATAAGACAACAAACTGGGTGGGAATCCCCGCAGCCGAATAGGCAGCCGTCACGGAGGGCAAGGTCTCCAACTCCGATCGAATGCCCCGGACACCTGCGGGAACCCGCGCTGTGCGGGGTTTCCAGCTATTGTGCGGCAACAAGTCAACACACAAGGAACACATTTCGGAACGATTGTCTGAAAACACCCATCATCACTATCAATAAAGTTCATCAAGGTTAAGTCAGAATCTATACATCTTTTTAACATTTAATAATTCCCACTTGTATAAGCAATAGTCGAGCTGCGACGCTCTGTATATATATGCATCTTTTTTTTTAGTTTCAATCTTTCAGATCAAACCTCACTAATATTATTAGAGATATGTTCCCCTAATGGTGCCGGTGTAATAAATTTTTGTGCACGAAGACTACTTTATCTTCAGAACAGTCTTTTTAAATTTGCATGAATATCGATAAAATATACAAACCGAAAAGAGCGCCAATTGGTACACAGTCAGAAAAAGAACTGGAAAAACTTCTATGAACTTGCCTGTAGCCTGAAGTCGTTGCCGCATACAATATCGTAAAATGCAAGCGGTTAACTTCATTACATTTATATTGGAGCAGGTCACAATAGCTGGCGTAATTGTCTCAATTGAAATAAACAAGGGCACAATCAGTGTCATTGCTGCATCGGGTGCTGGCCAATCTTACTAAATTTCGCTAAGAAAAGCCTATAGAAAACATTGCGTCATTGTGTCGTTTTCGGTGTACCCGACAACTAGACTTTGTTAATAATCATATTATTAAAACGATTCAATAGAATAGAATGGTGCTATCGAAGAGAAATCCTGCTACCAACTATTTTTAGCAATATAAGGGAATCGCTAACGTTACTTTTGCGACAGACTCTACGTAGTGACAGGGAGTATTGAAGGCAACGCGTATCGAGGCAAACCGAAGCCCAGATTGAGTCACTATAACGTATACTGTATACGTATGTTTGTGCACGCAGCGCGCACAGGAGTCACATAGACCATTCCGCTATTAAGCTACTGCGAACCAGGATCTTCCAAGAAGACTTGCCCCGTCGGATTTTGCTACCAGCGCTACGACGATGTTGCGTAATTTACTACAGCGATAGCAGCTACCGTTACTTCGTGCATGATGGCTTGATTGTCTCCTAACGAAGGGACGACTGGCAACCCTTCAATTGGGTGTTCGTCAAAAATCCAAAGGGTTGAGCCCCGGTTCACTGTAGCCGTTTGCCGTATAATTACGCTTGAATCGGCGACGGCGGGCTTTGCGAGGATGCGATTCAGTTGCACTGATAGACGCTTGAGACATGGACGGATCCACAAAATTCGTCAGCCGCCTATGTCAGTTCAAATATATTACTGTCAAAAAGCCAGCTATGCACGCGTCACATGTATAGCTGCTTTCAATTTATTGCTATGCAATGCGATACCTATGGTAGCCTTGCATTACTTTGTTATTGCTTGCTTTTGATGATATTGCACTGTCTCTTTAAACACTGAACTTTGTTTATATGACCTCTCCCATTTGCAAATTATTTGGAAGTTAGAAACGAAATTGAAGCTGAACTGTCCCTTAAAGAGCGTGGTCAAGCCACAAGCGTAAAGACGGGGGTTTGCTGTACAGAATGAGATATGTGTATTTTTAAAGCTTTACACTGGCAAAAAGTTTCAACCGTACGGAGTATATTTAACGATTGAAAATCATATAGTGAAAAAGAAGGATTCGAATCTTATTATTTGACGTCCGATGCTGCGCGACTTCATGTAGACAGTATGAATCATGCAGCAAAGCTCGAATCAGCCACCGTCGCCCTTTCGAGGCAGGGACTTAATCGTTCAGATCGTGGCGCGCTCATACGATCCCGACTTTTAACAGTGGATCAATCAAAACGGTGCACGATATAACATAATTCTTGTTATACTAGATATTATCCTCGTTATTCCTCAACTGAATAGTCGATTGAAGGCCACTGATTGATAGTAATCACTGTTTGCATTGGAACTGTTATAAATAGTATGAAGTAGGCCAGCGTGTGAAGCTCTCTAGACGTATTCAACGGATCGAGCGATTTGCGGTTCTGTATCTCAGTACATTATAATCTGACATATAGCGCATGCAGGTGATGTTAGCGTCTGTGACAGATATTTGAAAGCTAATGAAGATTTAGTATATCTGTTTCTCATCAGAGGCACGCAACGCTCTTCGCGGACCGTAACAGGAATGATAAGCCTTTATACTTGATAGGACCTCATAGAGAAATAAAGCAGCCTCATTGTTTGAAAATGATTATGAAGTTGATGTTTCATATCTTCACCACGTACTCGAAACGCACTTTTACATAGAGTTTTCAGTTGGATCAGCCGGCCTTCAGAGCGAAATTCGAGCAAAACTTACTATATATATTCTCCGTTGGCCCAATACAGACGTACTTGATTTGACTTAAACACCAGATTATATAACAAACACGGCGATTCAAATTAGAAGACTGAAATTTTTATATATTGCTATAAAGACTGATACCCAGATGGATGTTCGGATCCCTCGGTTCGGCCTTCACTAATATAACAACAAGTTATTCCCATTACATTAATATTTCTATTTTCCTTGAAAATACAGTGCATGTATGCAAAACAAATTCACATAGCACGTTACGATGGTATGTTTTTTGGGGTAGCACCAGAAAAACCCACAGAAAAAGTCGTCAGGTTAAGCGAACGGAAAGTAAGGTCTGTTTCGATGTCATGTAAGACGACGCTAGAGTCTTTACTAAGGGATATAGGGCAGTATAGGCAAGATTTCAATAACACGTATATAATCAACCGTTTTTAAACAGTTAGAAAATTGAAGAACAGAAATTTTACCAGGCAATTGGATGCTTCCGATAAAGACAGTCAGTAATAGTGAGACTATAACAACATAGGTGAAGCGAAGATCATCTTTCTCATCCAACGGCCAGGTCAATATTTATACATTTGTAAGTCAGAGACAGGATGTTAGAAGTAACAGCAGCGAAGGAATAAATTTAAATTCCATAAATATGTTTTCTTTAGGACAAGAATTCAAACCATTATATAAACCAGGCTATCACTATGTCAAATAAGCAACTAGTTGTAAAGCGTATTAATAAATAGTAAGTGAAGGTGGATCATCCGTCCTGAGCGGACGTTGCCCACGAGGCATCTTATTTTTTTTTTCACTGGCACCATTTTCATCAACTTTTATTCTCAGCTCATTATAGCTGCTGCTGTTGCCTGCCAGTTAACTAAAGCGGACTGCAATAGTCGAAAAAATTGGCGTTTCTGTACAACAGGTTTGCCATTTTGCAGACTCGTCACTTTTTTATGGTGGATTTATTCCTGTAAAGAAAGGCAAATCTTTATCAGGTTTTAAAATAGAGATGGGCTTGTAGGAAACCCAAAACAGATATGTCACTTCTACAGAATGCGCTTTCGACATAAATATATATGTTAAGGCCGCATGACCGAGCCCAACACTCTTCAAGAGCTAAGTCAGCTGATTTTAACGGTGTTCAAACTCTAACGAAACTTGCCTCTCTTGATGACGCCAACATTATTATGTGCGAACCTGTGAAAAGAAGCCACTATGAATACTGTCTGAATATGTTTATGTGTCGTATAGATGTCGTAAATCGTAAAAGTTAGCTGAAATTTATCAACAGGGTACAAAAATCAAATATTAACCGTCCATGGCTGACTCGGAAGCGTTGGTAATGCAGGCGTTGAATACTACATACCCTGTAGCGACGCAGACAAATCAGTGATAGAACGGCATTAGCGAAGTTGGAAATAGCAACCGTAAGAGCAGGTGGCGTGCAGTCGTTCGAAGTCAATGAACGGCGGGGCTGTACGGGCGAATATGCCGGACGACAACGGAATCGGTCGTCGACTATACGGAGACCCAATCCAGGGTTGTTCGATACCCAACGAGTTAATTAGGAGTGTCTGCATGGACAAATCAATGAAAAACGATACTCTAAGGCAGAGAACTGGGGGTAATGTGGGTCAACGAACACTGCTTTTCTGCAACGGGACGAAATCGAGTACGTTATTGAGAGTAACTACTTTGACATTAGTGTCTATTAAACGTATGCTAACACGCTTGTCCTGCCATTGAAAATTGCGTACAATAGTTGTTGAAAATCACCTATAAAATCAGGTTGAAAATGATTTTTCTTGTTTTTGATTTTCACAATTCAATTAATTTAACGTTTGCTTTATTGACACGTATACAGTGTATAATATGCAAACACGCCGGCTGGCTCGTATCAGTAGACTCTGATCCTGAGCTGTAGTTGAACGAGATCAATGGAACCACCATAGTTTCTTTGTAGTGAATTCGTAGATAGTGAGACTATAAACAAAACAAAATTCAATCGTATGACCAGTGCCTGAAGCTTGGCTTTAAATCAGATACTGCATGCTTATATCAGATACGGAAGTGTTGAGGCGTCTTAACGATTTCGTGCAGATTTAAACAGAAATTCATCTGTAAATGACGAAATAAAACCATTTCCAAATCTTAATTTGTGGCTTCAATAATAAAGAATATTTTTGGAATTTTTTTCTTCCGAACATATAAAGCGTTCACGCTTTTCGGGATATTGTTAAAACGTTTTTTAAAGTAATTTAATTGTAGCATCAATACTGGCCGGCTAGGTCCACCTCTCCAGAGAGTCTGTTCTTGAAAACATATTGCAACAATTACCGTGCTGAATCGTCCGCGTCGAAACCAGCTTAGTTAGTTATGTGTGTATCATAAGGGTGAAGTAAAAATCGCTAGCAAGGCGTAGCTGTAAAATACTGCCCGGTGTCATAAGTAGACTTCCTTTCCACATGTGGGTGACTTGGAAAAACGTCAAAAACTTTGTGCCGACCTTTCGTCCCATTTAGCCAGGAGAAACGCTGACACAAAGTTTGCACCGTTATCGACGTCGAGGCTGCAGCAGTAACTTTCCAGATACTCGCACCCGGTAGACGTCGTCGGTCCTTCGTTGTTACACGAAGCAGTGGATGTTTACGTGCGCTGAACTAAATTACTTAGTACTGATTTGGCGATGGCGGACTCCTCAGTTTTACGTTTCATCAATGCATTGCATATATAAATCATCTGCCCTAGCAGATGATGTATATATATATATATGAGTTCACTCTTCGTGAACAGGGGGTAATGTAAATCATCACTACCCGAGTCGACAACAAGCGAAATGACAGCTGCAAAGCATTTTCATAACTTCAATAATCGTGTATATTTTTTATTGTTTGTTTATTCGCCTCTTCAAAGAGTCGCGGTACACAAACTCTTCTACAAGCCGACGTCATGAGCGGCCCAGTCCGCAACAAAGGCCATCATAAATCAGAAACAAATGTCAATGGATCTAGCTGCTTGAACGTTTGTCTCTATTGTTGGCTAGATATAACAACATTAATAAAACATCTTTCAGCATAGAAAATGCCAGCCAGCGCAACTATTCGAAAGCATCGGGAAAACCCACCGGATTACGGGGTATGGAATAACTTATCGCCACCAACTGTGGCAGTTGTTAACGTAACAGCATTCTCTGCTACAGCGGACGCCTCTAGAAATGCCCACTATATGTATATATATATATATATATATATGGAACACGTCTTTGACAAATTGATCAATATGAGTCTTTTTATGCATTTTTAATTGTTAAGTAGAAAACCATGACAACATTTTGAAGCTCCACATTTGAAATGGCAGGTGCTTAACGAGGCAAGCATCTCTGGCGTATATAGATCGTGACAAGATGGGGCCGTTCACTTTTCTGAGATCAGGTTGGTAACGATGCTGTCCATCAACACTACGTTCATTAGCTAAATAACTATGGACTTGAAAGAAGAAATGGGGCCCATGCCCGTGCGAATAATACAGTGCCCACTGGGGATCGTACTTTTACCGGGTAACTCACTCCTCTAGAGAAAGTGGCCGTCTCTCAGTCGATCGAATTCGCTGAATCTGTCATTATAGCGAACAAAAAAAGCACACTACCTAGCACGTATAGGATTTGCAACAAGTTTAATACTGCGCTCTACGGAAGTCTAGTCCTTGCTAGATGCAATACACATGGAACAGCAGCTTCTCAGGCAACGTTCTACCGCACCGCTAGCACATACAGTAGGGTAAATTTTTCAGTTCCGATATGTCGGACACTTATTGAACCCTTTTTTTGAAACAGCTCTATCAGGCGTTTCGTTTATATGGCTAACTGGCTAAAAGCTGAAGTCCGTAAAATTATGAATTGCATTTTGCTAGGAACGACCGTGAACAGCTATCTTTCATTTCTTCTTCGAAACTTTTGAAAACGACAATTAGGTTGGCTTTGAGATGGGGGTTCTGGGTTTTCCAAATGACTTGTTATTTGGCGGCTGCTTGGACGTGTTCGTTTGCTACTGACTTCAGGGGTCGCCTGTAAAGCACATAACGCGTCCTTCGCTCGATGCCTTATCGGTTATGCTAAGACGACATCGTAGTGACGCGCGACCATCAGGAATGCAAATACGAATAGCAGGAGTTTCCTTTGTTTACAGAAAAACGCCAAGCAGCGCACGCTTCAGAGGAAAGGAAATGAACGAGCGAAAGCAATCGCGGGTTCCAGTTATCCGTTATATTTCGGCCATGTGTTATAATCTAGCTTACGTGCATAGACATATTGTATTTTGGCCAATTGCCATTGATTCGAGTAAAACTATTGCAGCCACGCAGGCTATCTATCTACAAAATGCATAATAGACATAATTAGCAGATTAAGGGGTACTACTTCAAGTAGGTTCAGCTAGGTGAAGTGCCTACGTGGTGAGTACGTCAGGCGAAGACTGACACGAAGAGAACAATGAAGATGAGAATTAAGAAATATTCCAAAGGGTGACTTTAATCAGGTACATCCTACGTACGTTTCAAATAACGGGTAGTTCAAGATTGAGGTGAACTTCTCTGAACAGACGGTCTTTCACCTAATGAACCAGCAATTATTAAATTTAATATGAACACTTCTAAAGTTAATTAGCTAATATTTTATTTACTAACAATGTTGCTTTTATTGTACTGGTTTTTATTTTATGCTTTTGTAGGGGCAAATTAAAACGGCTAGGGCAATATGTGATTGCATCATTCCCATAAGCGATAGCGCAATTGGAAATAGACTGGCAAGTAAAAATGCTTGATCTCTGGCTGTTATTATTCAAATCAGTCGTCTATACTCAGCTTTATTTTCCATTTGTTTTGTATGCAATTTTTACATACTTCCCGAGTGAATCCACCACTTCTAGAGATTTTAGTAGAAAATTGCATGTTTTATTTCAGATTGGCCATTAGTCAAGTCACCTAGATACAAAATTACAAGCTAGTTACAAATCATATGTAACTTAAAACTGCAACTTTATCAACTAACTGTGCTGTAATTGAAATTTCTTGTTTAAAAGTTAGTTGAGAAGACATTACTGTTTTCATATCCAATTCATCGGCTACAAAATCTTCGTCGATGTATATGTGTACCATGTTTACATTATATCACCAAGTGATAAATTCACGTGTTCTTCTACAGGCGTCGCTTAAAACACTATGTATTTACCTTCCCATAAACAGATAAGTCTCTCAAATAGGCATGACTCGTGTTACGAAACAAGGTAAGTTGATTGTAAGATAAGTAGCTACTATTTGAACGGACCGCTGGTGTCGTTGCATTATCCAGTAGTTTTGTTTTTTTAAACGCTTAAAACGCTAAACATATCGATATACTATCTAACTGTAAGAAAATCTAGGAAAAACACTGCAATAATTTTGCTATCTTAATGTCGACAGATTGGCTTTGTTATGTCGCAATTCTGTAGTAGATCTGTGCCGTCATAATTTTTCGAAATTGGCCGGAAACGACTACCTTATTCGAATGTTTCGCATGGCGCCAGTGGCACGCATGCTGTTGACACGGAAATAGACTGCTAGCATTTTAGAACTTTAACTTAGCTGGCTGGTGTAGGTTCGATATAATTTGCCAGATATGTGCAGTCACATTTTTCGAAACAGGCCGGAAATAACTACGTTATATCCAATCTACTAGTAATCATATGACAGGACGTAGAATTACCTTTTTTTTTTTTTTGTTCTTCCGTATTTTCCCGAAACATGATGTGTTTGATCATCTCACCACCCGCTAGGCCTCGCATATGCTTAACTTACTTTTTTTTGTCAGTCGGGAAAACCTAGTTACTAGAACAGTAGGTTATTCGCACGAAGCGCCAGTCGAGTATTATGTGAGATTCAAATTATAAAAGAATTTATAACGAACCTATGGGTCCTAAAATGCCAGGTTCTTGGCACCTTATCGACGGGGGACCACGGATGATCGCCATGTAACCTGCGGATTAGTATCTACGCAAATGGTATAGGCGTTGACTGTTTCGACTGAGGAAACATTCCGCAGACTAATAAGTTTCTTGTATCTCATCTACAATATAATGATAGGCCAATAGACGCTGATGGGTAGTTTTCGTTTTTCCTTTATAAAACCTTTATAAGTCCTGATGATATATATGAGAAGAAAGTCAAGTGACTGCTAGCGAAAGAAATTTTCATAATCAATGCGTTAGATATCTCATTAAGGAGTTAGCCTTTGCTATGTTGTAACTGTTAGGAGCGTCAAGGTTGGCAAGGAACATGGACTACCGGCCTTATATAAAGCATGATGGATCTACGCAAAAGAGTGGCTTGGCAGTCGCTTGTAGTGTACTACAGAAACTATTCAACTATGGAGATATACTTTACAATTAATAACGAAAGACTATCATATTATACATAATGGTGAGTAGAGATATAAGGGAAACGCGCTTAACTCGTAGTCTTTAAACAAAAATGTCTATATCTATTTGAGGTGAGGCCGTCTTGGTACTGCTAATCGCCGCAATGCTTCGCCGGAGCGCTTGAGCTCGGAGTAGGTGCTCAGCAGCCACAGGCCGCTTAACATTAACTAAGTTGACGCTTAGTCCTATAGTACGCGTTTCCTAGTCCGTACATGCAAAAAACAGTCAAGCATTGGATGTCGGTATATCCAGCCGTATTTGCAAACAGTGGACACCTCGTAGCGCGGTACATATCTCCCGCACGATCAAATAGCAGGTGAGTGCTCTTGAGCGAAGCAACCGAAAGGGGCGATTAGAATAAGTATCTAAAAAAATTACCTGTAATATATAAATAATATATCCGTAGTTATAACAATCATAGTGGGACATCTTTGATGTTTGTCCAGTTTTATATGGATCAGTGTCTCTACGAAAATGCATCAATAGGACAATGGATAAGAAAAGATACAATTTGGTTTGTAAAATAGACACCTAAAAAAAAAAACATAAAAGAAGAGATGCATTTTCTGGTATAACGTAGAGCAAATTGGCTATTTACGCGGTTCTCAAAGCAGAAATGTCGCTTTCTGCGCCACCATTTAAACGCACTTTCTTTTGAATTGGATTTGATTGAAGGCTTACGATAAAACGACAAATATTTCAGCCACTCTAGTTATTTGCACTTCATCTGTTTGAGGATATTTTCAAGGGTTTATATTCATGCGCATAAGCTATCATAACAGGCCTTTCTGATTTGCGCGCCACTATTTCAAACTCCTAGCGGTTTTCCAGGCTCTATAACTCGCCAGACGCAACGATGTTAACCGATGCATCAAGCAAAGACAGTGCTTGCACGAGTCTTTGTACTCAATTAAACGTGGCTGCGTAGTCGCTTTCATTTACCCGCGCTGAGTGGTCCACCACAGAAGTCAAAAGAAAACTCACTAATGTCGCTATCCATCGCAGTTTCATGATGGACTGGTTTCGCGCTGGGCTGATGCGTCACCACGACCTTTGCCTACTACGGAACGCCTTATGTTTGGCCTGTTTAGAGAGACACACACGATTTACCTCGCGCTGAAAACTACGTTTTGCTTATGTAGACGTGATGTTCACTTATATACGTGCTACAAGCGTGTTCATTGTCGTTAAGTTGAGCGGTTGTAGTTGGAGCGTATTTACAGACAGTTGCTCGAGGTTTGGGGGCAGGCCTCTTAGATCTCCCTGACACTCTAATCAAAGCATTAAACTTGTTTCATATTACTGCTGACATTTATATCAATAGAACTAGTTCTTTTTTGGCCTGCCGCTTTGTTGGGCAACTGCTGTTTCTAGTATGCCAGACCTTATCTGGACTTAACGTTGGCAACGGCTCGATAGCGACCGTGGTAAAAATGTCCCTTATAATTTAGACCTCTTTGTAAATAATAGCAAATCGGCTTCCATATTACTTTGTCTAAATGGGTTCAACAGCGCTTCCTCTCATTAACTAACCCTTAATTAACCGCTTAATTAAGGCTAACGTACACTGCGGCGGAATCTCCAGCTTAAAATGCTACGAACATATTAGCAGACCACATGAGAAAGATAGGGGTTTTGCAGTTCATAACTTCTTTGTTTCTATGTTATTTGTTTTAATACCATTGTATAAAAGGATATAATTTCTGTAACGGTCTCCAATATAGAGTTATAGAATCCAATGTGAGTGAGATCATATTCGAGAATTCACTGAAGGAAGCCACATGCCGTACGCTTTTATTGTTAGGGCTGAATGGTGAACTAATTGAGTGAAAAAAATCGTAATAAATCTATTTAATATATAAATTACGAGTATTTACGTAGGAAGTTTTTTTTTAAGAAAGA
This sequence comes from Varroa destructor, assembly GCF_002443255.2. Lineage (NCBI taxonomy): Eukaryota > Metazoa > Arthropoda > Arachnida > Mesostigmata > Varroidae > Varroa > Varroa destructor. The sequence goes on from NW_019211455.1 coordinate 5,652,480, forward strand.
CAGTACTTTTCATAAAAAGTTTTTTTTTTTTTTTTTTTTTTTTTTTTTTCAAAAAAAAAATCTTTTTTTAATCAAATCTCAGATGATGCTGCGTCACCGTGTTGTATATAATAATGATTGTAGCAGTAAAATTCAGACTAAAGTTATAATAATCTCCCAAACTTTTGCACTAAACTCAGACCAGATGGAATAACTGACAAGATGACATAAAATAAAGTAAAGTTCTCTTTGTTTTCTGAGTTGATCTGATGTTGCGACAATTTCCAGTCCAATCGACCAGGACCACTATTTCGCACTGCGTATCTGCGTGTAACAAACAAGCTCATAGTTAACCGTTCTTCCTTTGCGGTGCTAACATCTGGAGGGAGTTTGAAATAATTCTCTTGCTTCCAATGGAGCTGTCGAAGATTTCCCGTTCACCGTATGCAAAAAAATATCGGCTTTTTGTATCCAGTTAGGACGGCCCTACATAAACCTGAATATCTGCCAATGTTTCTGCTATTGTAATTTTGTATCGAAACATGTTCGCTGCTCTTCAAAGATGTCTGCAATCAGCCCCATCGACAAATGTGCAAGTTACTTGAATAAACGTCAGCATCAATGAAAAGATAGGTACCTTGTAAATTTTCTCCAACAACGTAGCGTTTTTCTTAGACCTCCATTACTATATATGCGTTACAGCTCGTGTTGGACATGGCAACGGCATTATCGTTTATTGTGTGCACGTATGTGGCACACGTTTGTAACGGCGGTGCGTTGGCTAACGTGGTGATGACTGGGTCGCTACCCTGAGCTGAATGGATTTGATAAAGACAACATGAGCACAATTATATGTTTCTGTATTTTTAATGGAACCGCTTAGCCAAGCGGTGATAAACTCATTAAACTCTGTCATCTATCATTGAGAAGCTGTCAGAGTTTTCCCGACACAAACAAAACCTTCTTTCGTACTGTAATTTTATTTAATAATGTATTGAACCTCTCTATTTGAAACAAGGTTATCAAGACTATTCGTTCTCAACTGGGCTGAGTTCGGCCTGAGCAGATGACAACTGACAGAGCAGCAACGCAGAATGAGGACGTTGGAGATTATTGATAGTTAACAGGAAATATATGTATGACAATGAGACCATAATAACACCTATTCGCTGAACGTATTTCGTGTTCTTTAATTTCAGCATTCGGCACAAAATGCTAAGACAGAGTTTGTGCTTTGTACCTTATATAAGTGTTGCTATGCTTCTCATTGGAGTTAGAAGAACGCCATAGTTCATCTTTTTATATTTTTGCTGTAAATAGATATGCAAGCTGGTCCTCGAAATTCGAAGGCAATTTTTAATGTCGTTGTAGGTCTTCACGTCGTAATCGTACTCGGTTCGTCTCTCTGAGCACCCTCGATATATGTTCGACATTTGGATACATGTATGGCGGGAATCGCTACGATCCTGGGAAGGATCGCTTGAATGACGCTAAAGTGTGTAGTCGTGATTTGAATTTAGGACATCTGCAAATTTTGTGAAACGGATAGCCTAGGTAAGGTAGCATTGTATTTCGAATATCACATAGGGTGGGTAGATTCTAGTAAAACCAATGCAGTGCACTCCTCTTAGATCTAGCGTAAGGTTTACAGGGGACATTATGATAGAAAATAAAGAGGGGCGTTAGGCAATGTACGCTACTGAAACAGGTGTGTAAATCCTATTGCCTCTTGCTATTCAGATAACACTGTTCATTTACCGCGTTGCGATGCTGCTTTCTTCGTATCATATTTTCTTAGGAGAAGTGATCTTTTTTAGCTTCTAGTCCATCTATAACTGCGAATTTGCCAGTAAGATAGCCATCATTAAGCACCGATGACGATGACAATAGCAGTCTGCTCCTGCTGCGGCCGTTTCTGCCTTAGGTCTATTCTCATTTTGGTTGCCTTCGTCCGTATTGGTTTTTCATCTTCCTTCTTTTTCTATTTAGACTTTTTACCTATTAGCTAAAGCAGAATCGTTCTCTATAGAGCAGCATCGTATAGCTAGTTATTGCCAGTCCGGCTTTCTTTTGAGCGCAGTCATTCATTTTGCCATAGAACACAGCCAAGAGGTACTTCTACGTATCGACACGTTGCTGGTTCTCATGCCATTGCGGTTAGACGGCTGTCGAAGGACTGCGAATAACGGCAAACAATCCACGGACGTCGGCCAGACGGATGGACGGACATGCAGAGCGATGAAATCGTTCACCTGCTCGCGCAGTGCGTCCTTTGCCACGGGCCAGACGCGGTGGCGTTTGTCTGTTGCCAATGTGTCTGTCGGACCGTAGATGTGTGTGTGATTTTCTCTATTAAGTGTGTGTATTTTTGTGTTTGCTAAGTGTGTGCATGCATGTCATGCCTTCAGTTTGTGGTAAGCCAACGAATACGTAGTTTCCCAGCGGCTTAAGTGAGTCGCTCGGTCGTTGTCATCGTCGTGGTTTACCAGAGCGATCGCTGATTGACGCGTTTTGGCATTTTTGTGCTGCTATAATATGCACCATATACTTATTATTCGGTGCCTGGAGCTGCTGCCGCCGCCGTTTGTGACTCCATTTTTGTTGGTTCATTCATTCCGGTCTTCTTCATACTTTTCTTCCTCAACTTGTCCTTATTCTATTTCGCCTTATAATTTTTATCATCAGCAACAGCAGCAGCAGCGTTGTCGGTTACGGTAATCCAGGAAGTGAACTTGGCCGTACCGTCGGTTCGCTAGCCAGGGCTCTGTGCCGAGACAAGCCCTCCGACGTTCAGTTAGCAGAGTACAACTGACTTTCCCTTCGTTATTACTTGCCTATCCGACGTCCACTGTGTAGCCGTGTTTTTTTTGTTACTGACTTGACGATGCTCGTTATTGTTCTCCCTTCCAGTCAGTGTTGGCTGTTGATGCGTCACCGTAGCCTAAACTACCGTTGCCAATCAACTTGATAATACGCATTGTTCACGTCGCAATGACGCACTGCCAGGTAACGACTGTGGTAACAGCTGTAGCCAAAACAATAACGAGTTTCGTCAACGTAACGTCAGAGCAAAGCATCATCAACCGCAAGGGTGATATCAACAATCGCAATAACATCAACGTTAGCCACAATCTAACTTGTACTAACTAATAAACGGTCCGGTTGTTCAGGTCCTTTTTTTTTTCGACAAATACATATTATATTATCTAATATAAACAGTATATTATCAGATCAGGTAGTTGCCAAGCTGAATATATTCGGTCGAAGTACGTCAGCGTTCGCAAAAGATCAGATTCTGACTCTGGCGTTATAAGTGCGCTCGCAATACTTCAGCAGCGCCTATTGTATACTTGGCCGATATTAAACACTTCCCCGACTAGGCGGCTTTTCGGCTAGGCGGAATATGATGTTGGTTCTAAAAGCGTCAGAGACAAAAAGTTTTCTATCACCTAACTAGTTTTTCTCTGAGGAGACGCTTTAAACTACGATTTGCAACAATCGCCGCCGTTCGTTCGATACCGCAATGGCAAGGTCTGTAGGCTTTTAAAACAATGGATGACGACAGTTTTACCTGGATAGAGCGAAATTCGTGCTATAAACAGGGAAAATGTTCTCCTGTTCAAGGCTCGGCGCAATTTTCCAGGGCGCTATAGCCTCGTTCAAATGTTGCCGTATACCAGAATCACTTCGAACCGCCCTTGTCTCACCAGAACTTTATATTAGCTACTTTTTTTTTACTCAGATTGACAAGCTGAGTCGAGTAGGAGTCTGTATCCATTATTTTACTGAATATGAACGTTTTTAACAAGCTTGCCAAATCTTAGCAAACCCTGTGGGCTAATTCGTGTAGTAGACTAGACGAAATCCCTCTTTTTTTTATTCTTTAATAGAAATTATTTTTCCCACTCTACGTACGGTCAAATAGCTGGCAGTGGCACCCATACTGAATCCGACTAGAACGAGTTTTATTGACTGCAGTGATTTCTAATGATTCCAGATAATGGCGTGACTGACTTATTTCTCTGCACAAACCGTAATTGACTAGATTACACATCTCTAATCAACTGAAATTTCGCGCGACAGAAGGATTTATAGGTCATCGTTATCTGTTTTTTGAGGTTGTTAAGAGCGCAATTGAGGGTCCAAACAGATAATAGTGTAAAAAGCCCCAAACTTGAAAGCTAAATCACTGTAGAAGCACAAGTACGTGGAAATTAAGTAACTAAAATAGCGTTCTAACTAGCATAATATAAATAATTCACCACTGGCAAGTTTGATGTCGATAGGTGATATGATTTCTAAGAAAAGATGAAATATCAGATACAAACATCAAACATTTTATTTTACTATGTTATGTATTGATTATTAAATAAGTGCAAAATGCAAAGTTTGTAAAGTTAGTATCTATACTATGTACTGTTCATAAACCAATTCATCTAGCAAACTAGTTGTTACGAAATATTACCATCCCCAGTTCGGGCTTTTCTTTTAAGTATTATTTCCTTTGAGGCCTCTTTAAGATCGTACGCTTGTCCAATCGCAGCCATTGCGTTAATACACACGGTAGACATATTCAATGGCGAGAACTGCAATTCGGCCGCTTTATAGTCGAAGGGAAACACATGATGAAAGTTGTGGAAGCCTTCGCCGTTGGTCAAAAATGAGGTAAATTTGTGCTCCGATGGACGGATCGTCTGGTCGTAGGGCCGGCTGCCAAGCCAATGTGCTAAGCTATTTACGCACCACGTGCCGTGAAGTAAGAGCAAATAGCGGATGAGAGTGGCAAATATGGCGCAAACCGGCCGTAGGCCTAAGTAGAGATAAACCAAGAAAGGTAACACGCCGGCTCCTACGAACACCAACGGGACAAACCATCGATACTGGAAGCGGACGACGGAATCCGCCCATAAATCGGAGCAATCGAGACTGCGGCCCAGTCGTTTTATTTCGGAGTGTTTTTTCATCATTAGCCACCCCATGTGGGCGAAAAACATCCCCCGGGTCGTCGTGTGGGGATCGGCATCAGTTTCCGTATATTTGTGGTGCATTCTGAAATGATCACAAGATAGCTACTGTAGTAAACTTTAGCAATTTTCAGGTTTCTCTGAAGAAGCTATAACATCGTTATTAATCATAGGTGATAATGGCAGACTATTGCTTTGCTTCGAACACGGTTTTGTTGACACTAAGCCCTGTACCATATTTTCAGTACTCTACAATCATGTTTACCGGTCATCAAATAGTAAGGAACCAAACAAAGTAGTACTATTTGTTGAACTTGTACAAATACATTAATAGATACGAACTATCGTTCTGAAAATATGATTTGAATCTTCAGACATGCAAAGGTCGACTTCGGCCTTTGAAAATCCTCCACGGCGGTACATACATGTTAAAGGAAACAAACACAGCAATTGCCTATACAGCCAGCCAATCGCTTTGTTTGCAGAAATAGAACAACAGCGACATTGTAAGGGTTCTGAGTTACTTCGTACATTAATGTCGCTCAAACGTGCCGAATTTCAACAATTGTTAACACAAGTACACGAAAAGTGAACGAAGTTAAGTCCGCTTTATCTAAAATGGAAAAAAAAAATAGGAAAAACGTTTCGATATGAACAACTAATAACAGAATGAATTAGTGTTTTGTACGTTTTAACTACTAGTGGGTCCGAAGTGCGGTTTTAGGTCGGGATTGGAAGTTATTGTCGTTGTAGTTTCTGCGGTTATAGCATGTATGAAATAAATTCAGTATTTTTTGCACGGAAAATCCTGAAGTTGTCTATATTTTCTGTCTTTTTAGCCAAAGGTGCTTATCCTGCGAACTTTCAAAAGCCTCAATAGGCTCTGAGACATATATATATATATATATATATGCAAAAGTGGGTCCAATATTGGAGGATAGTACTAGATACTTCAAAATCCAAGGACATTTGCAACGGGACTCCTTTAAAGGTCGCAATGAAATTTGCTCCTACTACAACAATCCGGTAAAGCAGGTACAGGATGATAACGGACTGGGTCGGGCAATGGTCTAGCTAATGATGTTCACGATAGCTTGTGTTAGGCTGAATGTAATGTCAGCGAATTAAATCAGCTAAGCTAATAGATATACGGATATAAAAAACTGAAGGTCGTTATATTTACGAGGTAGTCCATCAGATTGTCGGAGGCATTAAGAGGATTCAGAAATGACGTAAGGTTTAAAATCGACTTCAGTTCCTTTGCACGACATTACTTCATGTGTACACAATAGATCAACTCATTTAAAACAATTTCAGTTCCATATCTGACCTGTGATCCCGACACCAAGTGTAGATGCTATTCTGCCCAGCCGTTGTTTGAAGTAGCATGAGAAAGATTCGGAAGGGCATCCGAGCCTTGTAGCATCGATGGGCCCATAGCCGATGAGCACCGACCGTTACCCCAAGTCCAGACAACTGCGCCCCAAAATATATTCCTAATAACCCTTTGACGCCTGCAAATGAAACCATGAAACATCAAAACATTTTCGTTCCTTATAATGCACTAGAAAGGCTTCTAACGACCCTATTTTACACTGATCTATTGGTAAGTGGCGTTTGCTGCCGTTAGCTTGTTTTTTTCTTTTGTCACTATATGTTTTGGGTCTCAGACCGCTTCGAACTTGTGTCCTACGCCAATCTATACAAACATGACATCGAGTCTATAAACATGTTAATATAAAAGAACATTTCCCTTTACGAACGGATCGTATGTGTCCAAGCTTGAAACCTGTGTGGATGTTCTACGAATTTAGAACCCCAATTTCTGGCAGCTTTCGGGTTTGTTTTTCGTAAGCTATCCCAAAATAAAAATCAATATATGAATATACGACGTTCGCTCGTATGAAAAATATCCGCCTACAGAGAATGCCGAGATATGTATGACTTGTTGATGAAATTATTATATTTTGAAAGAAAATCACATTATACTACGAGATAATCGCATATATTCTCTGGCTGGCAGGAAGTCGTGGACGATTGACAGGTATTCTGTTCCAAAGGGTGACCGGCTGCAGTAATACTGCCGAACTATTAAAAAAGTTAGACACTTCTGACGAGCAGCGTAACTAACGGCATCCATAGGTCGCTGCCAGACACGTCGTTTGTGTGAAATGCACCTGGCTGCTTCTGGTCTAAATCACTTCCTACAATTGAAAGTAACAGCAGACGACGCGGACGGATGACAAGATGAAAAAGTAACGAATAATTGATTTATATGATACTGGTACTGATAAAAATACAGATGGCAACAATGTGCGTTGATGCTGTATCGGTTTGACAAACGGAAACGATAGTTCATTAGCCAGGAGCGTGCACGACAACAGGCCACCTGCTCCTACTGGCCTGGACAATGGACGGAGAAATGATTAGAAGCATTGTCTAAGCCAAAGGCCGATAGAAGTCTGTAAAATCGTCGTAATGGTGACGACTAGCTAAGAAAATACGCTTGTTATTTAGCTTGGCGTATTTTTTAGATGACGCAGAAGTTTGCGTACTACCGATTGAGCTGTCGGGACGACGAACGCACGAGTAAACCAACGCAAATAACTATTTGACCAGATAAATTTGCCACGACGCGCTATTTTCTGCTACGATCGATTCTTGGTTGTAACGAAAAGCCCTTATTCTACGCTAAAGCTTTTACGCTACCACAATCGTAAGTTCGCTGAAACTCTGTCGAAGTTTCATTTCAACTTCCTGCAATTTAACTGCTTTAACACATATAACAGTGAATAATACACCGTTGCCTGCTGCTGCGGTATGCATCAGACGTTCTAACTAAATGGCAGACAACTGTGAAATAATTACTCCTAGAAAAGCCGAAATTATATTACTCCGAAGAGAAGCGCACATTTTGTAATTGGAAGTATCTAGCAATACTTAGCTACCCGCTGGAGGCGGGTGCCGTCAACGAACTAATATATATATATATAAATGAATTTAATTAGGCAACAATTCTCGCTAAAATACTTATGTGTTCATCACCTCAATAGAAAAATGCATTCTAGAAATATTCTAAAAAAAAATATATATATATATATATTATATTTTTTAGGTTCGCTTTATTGACTTGTACCTATCAGATGGCGCTATCGTGAGCTGTCCTTCAGTATATCGGCCCCATGATCTACTGCAGTCGATTCATTGGAAGTTTTGTTCATATGCCCTTCCCGTCAGAGTGACGAAGGGTGTACACTTGAAAAGTAGGTTAAATTGGAACGGGCTTATTTTTTGACATTGTCTAATATCGGTAGAACGAAAGGTCGTATACGATTAGAATACTTTGTTGACCCTTCGATGCAAAATATCGATCGTCTTAAACATTCGAATGCTTTGGGGTCTTCGTGCTTGAAAATGTCATAGATTCATAACAGAAAAATGTATATGCACAAGATTGGCAAGTTCTTGCTTGTTTTCCGGCCTATAGCTCGAATGTGTCTGCAACATATAGACCCAATCCAAAGCAGGCCCTCTAATAACCCCTTAATTTGAAGACGAGAAACTACCCGCAGCTCCGTTTTTAGGTGCTGCGGCGTCTCTTCAAGAACCAATCTTCGCAAGCTATCTCGCGTACACTTTACTGAAGACAAACCGTAGACTTTTTTAGCCATCCAAGTTTATCCCAGTCCATACGCTGTTTACATTTGTTTATTAAAATCAATTAGTTATCATATGGTATATATGGCAGTGCTAATGCGCACAGCAAGACCTAATAGTGTTCCTGGCTCATATGAACACTATATAAATGACAACGAACGAAACAGAGCAAAATTCAGTACTTTCAATGTTGACACACACAATCCTGGCCGGCATACAGCATGTAAAAGATACCTATTAATTGAGAAATTAATGAAATTTTTGACAAAATATGGGGTCCTTCTATTCACTAACTATTTTAACGAGCAGTGAATAATCTAGAATTATTCCGATATATATTCCGTATATAGGTGCCATAGGTACAGTCGTCAATGCAGGAGGATAACATACCAAGTTCCCGTCCGTAAGCCACTAAACCATAAACGGAAAGCACGTGAAGCGTTATAAAAGCCACTACGTTTTGCCACACAACGTCAGTCTTGAAATATGTTGAGCTGATATCATCTTTTGAGTACTTGACTAAGTCAATATCACTATCCAATCCATCAGTAATCATCGGTTCATCAGTCTTTGGCCCATAGGTGCTTTTGGGTTTTTTGTGGGCGACCTGAAGCCCAGAGGATGCGATAGTTGATACCATTACCAACGGAGCGCACTGTCATTTGCACACGTCTCACTGGCCGAATCGCGCGAAGTGCGCTGAGATCTCAGGCGAAACAGAACTTGCTATTTGGGTAGATGGCTTATGATGTGCTCTTGATTATTGTCCCTCTCTAGATCGCTGGAACGGGCACATGCTTAATAGCCCTGGCAGATGAAAGGCTTTTGGCGTAAGTTCCGGAAACCGTAGACAAAATTCTATGGGAGACACTTCCGTTGTGTTCTTTCAAATATAGTCCCATTTGTCCTTACTCAACTCGGCTGTATTTTTAAAGAATGATTTAACCCTCGTATCGTACACTGCTAAGACCTAGAGACATCTATGTAGGTATATTTTTACTAAAAAAATTAGTTGATAACTAGATTCACCCTATAATTCAGGGCACAGAGCGCCGCAATACAAGGTAGCGGAAATTGACTTGAACACAAATTGTATAAAGGTAGTAAATAATGCCAATTTTGAGACTGAATTTTTGGGCAGTCAGTTTTATCATAACTCTTGTGCCGGTCGCTGACTCTTTCGCAGGCGGAAATTAGCCTCGACTGAGGCATCAGGAAAATAGCATTTACGGCAAACTTCCCTAAAGTTATGATGTAAATTTGCGGCCATGTGATATTGCAGGATTTGCAAAGGAGTCTGCGTGCTGAAATATATACTCATGCGAGATGCGCGTCCGAACGGCCGATTAGACTAACACTAACATCGTGAGGTGACGAAGGAGCCTGTGATGCTTTTAAATCCCTTACCTAAATCGCACGTGGATAATTTAAGGTAACAGGTATTAGAAATGCAAACAGAATGATTAAGAGACAGAAAACGCACTGTTGGCCAAGCTTATTTCTTCATTCGTTAAAGTCGAGTAGCTAGGACCTCATTCAAAATTGGCTAGGACCGTAATAAGGCCTTAAACCTGAAACTCAAAGCAGACTCAGAAAGTGAGGTTCTATAAAGGGATCGTTTTTTTAAACTCATATGAGTGTTTCCGTGAAGTCCTGAGTCCGTACTTTTGCAAAAGATAAATATGCAATAAGCTAACAACAGTCTACAACTTACCTCGCAAGAAGAGTTTTGTGTATCTCCTTTAAATCTAAATGTTTCGGGACTCTCTCTCTACATGGAATCATTATACTCTGCGTATATTTGTCGTACCATAAATCGTAGCTGCAATTTCTTCAGAACTCTTAGGCTGTAGATTTGATCTGTACATTTCTTGGCTGATAAATAATGTTTCCCACATATAAAATGCGGGCGAACTTGATATGTGATCTGGTGTAAAAAAACAACATTTTCAGAAAAAACGTGCTCTTCGACCCATTGTCGGAAATGGTATTGAAGCAGTCCCCATCCACGGCAGGTCCATTTTTTTTACCATTTCAATATAATAAGCATAGCTTTTGCTCACCGCGTAATCCAGCTAGACAGCTAATGTACGCACATAAACAGTCATATGGAAATGTTTGATTTTTAATATCCGGCACTCACCTAGAAGCAATCCTTTTAGAAGGATTGCCCCTTCCTTGCGTTAGAAAGCAAGGAACCCTCAGAGCAGAGTGTAGAGGAAGCACACTCTTTACCTCGTGCTTAATTCTGCGAGATGAAACATCATGCATTGCAGTGCGGTAACCCCCCACTATCGAAGAAGTAGAACCCAGCAATTCGAGAATAGCATCGAAATACAGATATCGCATCGTGAGGCAATCGCTGCGGTCATTTATGCTAAATCCTATTGAAGATCAGTCATCCCAGCTTGAACAGGGACGCTTTACATGTGCATGACGCAGTGCTAGAAGCCGTTCGCTGGCTGTGAAAAACAGAAGTATTCCTTAAATCCAAGATTTTGTAACAGGTTTACCGAAAGCAAAAATTATAAGAGTTACGCTATACATACGTTACCCAAAACAAAAGCCCAACGAACTAGTAAATGGATTGTTGGGGTTTAGGAACATTTTATATCGCCTTGTACGTCCTTAAATGCCATAGAAGCTCGAGTTAGCAAGAAGGCTTAAAATAGTAAGAATCGTTTATGGCCATTACTTCTGCTATTTGTACACAGCTCATATGTACCTTACTACACGCCTCACCAACTATAATTAGGTCATTACGTATTATCCTTACTTTTTTGCGCTTGTTCTGTTTATTTATTTGCTTGTTTTGTTTGCTTAATACTTCAGTGTTCAGACAGATCGATTTACTATGGACTATCTTGTGAGTTCCGAAATATTTGCTAGTATCTTGATTGATTGATTGATTGATTTTGATTCGGTAAGCCAGACTGGAACGTGTAGTAATTTAATATGTCTTATGTGGCGTATGGTGTTGCATTGCAACAAGCCCTGGAAAATACTGATCGTCGATATCGAGAAGGAAGTGAAGCTGTTACATAGCTATAAGTCAAATGAAAATAGTAATACGACATTTCAAAAAAGTTGTGAACAGAGATAGATCAATAGCAGTTTTCCTTATGATCGCCCTACAGCCGATCACTGGTCGCCTAATTTAGATGGTGGACCATAAACTTTATGCTATACTTATCTGCCAGCAGAAACGATAAGTTCGCTGCGTGCTGAAGTTTAGCTAGCTTAGATACGTTGCATGAACTTCAAGCCCATTTTTAATTTTTGTTGCTATTCCGAGATTGCATTTATTGTATTTAATAAAAGTTTCTTTTGGATCAATTATGTGTTAAGGTAATTGGTCATCAATGATACTGATTTGATCAGATCTACAGAGCTTGATGTGGAGTACATTTCTTTTAGATTTGAGAGATCCGATATAAGAACAAGAAGTTTTCCATTATTAGATACATATATGCCTTATAAAATCGGTGTTCGATCATCTTCATCGGCTAATGTCATTCGTTCGTGAAAAACCCTTTTTTGGCCTTAAAGGTAGATGCGGTACCTGGGCGATTATATCAATTAGTATTATATGGCTATCAAGCTTTTCTTTTGGCCAATGTTCAGAAATTTGTTGCGCGAAGTATATATTTTTTTGAAGAAGTTTAAGCCTCTCTAGCTAATCAATGAGTAACATTCGTCAGCAAGAAAAAATTTAGCTGGCCATTTAATAATTACTTTAATATTCTTAATACCACAGATGTATCCATCTTATTAGGTAAGAATCACAATTATATTTATAATAAATCATTTTTATAAGAACAGAGGTTTTGGCCCACTAGAAGGATTGCTGGCTCTTGAGGTATAAGTCAACGACATGAAAACATACCGACTATTAAGGCCACGGATCTGAAAGGACGTACTAAACATTAGTTGTACATAATATAGAGTTTGCATTTCTAGCAGCGTAAACTTTTGATCACAGGAATTTTCCTCAGGCTCAATCTGACCCTTTGAAACGCTCTACGAAAGCCCCGCGTGTTTTAATTGGAGATTTGGCAAAAGTAGAACGTAAAGTTTTTTAACCACATTAAATTTGCCCCTTATACTAATCGAGGAAAACCGTCACGTTTTACCAGCCATGCAGAGAAATTTTAAAAATTTTCAGTAGTCTCGAGTCGAGATCTAATTCCATCCCGACCAAAGTGACTTTTTTTTTAATCTAAACGGAAGACACAAGTAAACATCATCTTATTATAACTATGTGAGAAAAAAAAAAACTCTATAGGGAAAGCCGGTTACTTTTTGCTTTAATGGTTTTTCAGTAGGCGATATTCTAACGTTATCCGACCTACTGAAAAGCGCCGCATACGTGTTGTACGGTATAAGTGTTGGTGGAATTAAAAAAGATAGGATGGCCACCTTCTGCTAACCTTAAAGACCCACATTATGGTCTAGGTTCCCGGACATAGAGCCAGTTGTCTGACGCAATGATTAACACCGGCGACACTGGATATAGAGCTCAAAATATAGAGGATAACCACCTTAGAGTGGCATCGCATTCTTAATTATAATTTTCCGATCGAGCCACCGAACTAGTTTTTTTCCAAGGGCAGATCAAATAGCTGAAGGTCATTATTCAAAAGTCAAAACGTAGACCAGTCTCCTAGCCATTCTACGAGTGAAAATAATTATGTGGATGGGTTCTAGTAATAAGGTGTGTGCCTAAAACATAACAAAATTCTGGGCGCATGCAACCTATCGAACATAAACCTTTTGACATCCGCAAGACGACTGTCTCTGAATTTAGAGAGATCCCAGCGTCGACCTTCTTTTGCACTACATGACACGGTTTAAGTTTGCCTATTCTCATCCGCTGCTTGAATCGACGCTAATGAGCTTGGCCTGGCCGCTGTGATCCTTAATAGATTAGACCATCGGATTAACGGGGTCGCTGGACTCATTTGGCTACCCCTTAACTCAGCCCAACAGCCGTACTAACATTTGGCTTGATTAAGGAAACAAGCATGGGCAATACGACATTATATGTCTAAAGGATAAATAATAAATAAGTAAATACAGCGATGTTGGCGTTAGAAATAAATTCAGATTAGTGATATGTCTTCTCTAAACATCTTCAAAGTAAATCAACATTAAGTTAGTTACGTTATTTATGGCACACATAGCCACGTTCAAAGTCAACTTCTTCAGTTATGCTTATTGCTTTCTGCTATCAAGATTGAACACCGAAATGTGTGTTCAGTATAATTATGTCTTGTTAACAAGGGTCCGATCATGTGGTGTCTACATAGCGTTCTCAACTAGCCAACTCAATAAATAACTACATCTTCATACTGATTTAAAAATACTATATATTTTCTTTTATTCGAGCAAAACACCGTAGCATGTACTTTCAAGGTAGCCGTTATCGGAATTTACTGTTGTTCTCCTTTGTTGTAACCCAGATTTCTACGTTGGTCCACGCGAATGTCTGACATTATCCTAAAAACTCGGAAGTTCCTTAAAAGTTTTTGAGCCATCCTCAGCTTACAACAGGAACTCGTTGGTAAAATGCTTACTTTGTCATACAGACGTGATGCTTCGGTAGAAAATCAAAGTGAGTTAAATAACAACAACAAATAATTAATAAAAAAGGATATAGAGAAACGTAAAAAGAAAAAAAAAACAAGGATACGATGTTCAACTATGACACTCTTGAAACACTAATTATTCTATTTGTAACTTAATAACACGCCAGTGTATTTTTATTATTATTATTATTCAAGTAGTATAATTTATAAATCGTGCGATATGGCTCCTGTGGTACTTTTGTGTCAGAATCGAAAATGTCGAGATCCTTCTCCATTGCTTTACGTTATAACGTGGAATTTCAACAGGAAAAAATTAAGTTACATGGGACTACAGAAAGTTGTAGATAGAAAACTTGAAGTTTGAATAAACAAATATACCTAGTTGACTCGTTTTATTAACTCGTTATCGGACATTTTTCAATGTTCGACCTTTTGAAGACATGTTTATGGACCAATAATGGTAGTTAGGTGTGTAGTGACAATTCGCATCAACGACATCCAGATACTTGGAAGTCCATTTTTGTCAAGAATTTACCTCACTGTCCGTAATGTTTATCTTGTACATAATTTTTCAATTTATCACTTAAGGTGATGTTAATTTTACGTCGGTAAACTACTGCCTAACTGCTAGAATATGTTGTCATGGTTATAGCGCGCATACCCTAGACGTTCTCTTTTTTGTGCCTCGGAGCAGGTTCCCGTATTCACCTGCCACAGTAGGTAGGTAAGTAGGTAGGTAGGTAAGAAGTAGGCCTTTTTCACAATTCATAGTTAGTTTTTCCTTGGCGAATCTTTGTAGGACATAAAATTAATATGATCTATAGATGCAAGATAAACTGCGAATTTGAATATGAAGAAATTTGATAAAAACATACATTTTTGTAATGTTTTCAGTATATTAAAAAGCTTTATCGTTTGGCTCGCCGATATAATTTAACTTTTGATATTTATATGTACGCTGTGTAAAAGTTCGTCAGTTTCGGAAAATCGAAAGTCCGCTGGTTGCTGCCGGACATCTTCTATACACGTTTTTAGAAGCTGGCGCGGGAAAAAACATTACGGAAATGAGAGAAAAAGGAGTATTTTGAACTGATGATATGAATCTAAAAATTGAAAGAAACAGTATTTTTGGGCAATGAGAGAATATTGTATCCTTTTTTCTTTTGTTGCACTTCTTTTACACCATTGGTGTATTATATATAGTGAGGGTAATTATATTTGAATGAAAGAGCGCGATTCGAGGACACCTATACCTTGGACTGTTTTCCAAGCAAATTTTTAGCAAAATTTGGGCCTAATAGGCCCTAGCTGGAACCACCCAGCCTTTTCAACTTTATAAAGCCGCCCGTCAGGGCGGCAATTATTTCAGTTGAAGCTGTAGGGATTTCTACATCCCCATTGCAAGGCGTTTCGCCTTGATTGGTTTTGCTTTCACGTGTTTATGTCCCCGTGGGGACGGTATGGAATCGTTCGTGCGACTATATATGGTCACCCTAATTACAAACGGCGTCCGACAGGGATCAGCACACCAGGTCAATTGATATTTCTTCAATAGTACGTGCATGCTAACTCATAGATTTAGCTTTCATACATGTCTTACCGATCAGGCAAGTGTTTTATAACACCGCTACCAAATGGTAGTCATCGGTCTGCCCGCTGGAATTTTTCCTTGCTTTCGACGATAGCCTTTACTAGCAGAAAAACGTTGTGATGGTAGGAAGCCTATGTCTAACTTGGCCATGAGCAGACGACAAAGGTGGTTTGTCAGTGTTGTTGTATACGGGCGTCAGGATCATCAGTCTAAACTCGCTGTTGAGGTGCAGTCTGACAGCGACTTCGATCCGTTCATTCGAACGGGCGGACAGCCACCAGAGAGAAACAGCGGCGATACTTCACTACCCAATTATTATTATGATGTTAACAACTACAACGTACGATGGTCGTAAGCTTACTAACAGAAATAACCCTATATGATCACTGTGTATGCAGTCAAAAGATTTCACCGCTAATATAGGGACGTGTTCATATTGCAGAATTACTGCAGAGGTCAGTTTATTAACTCGCAAACTCAGTTTTTTTTTTTAACTAAAAAGAACGTTTAGAAATAATAATTTTATAATTATATTTACGTAGAAGAGATCTGTGACTCTATATATTCGTACGACTGAATCCCTGTTTAATCAATGTATGTGTCAATAAATCGAGATTAGTAATAAACAGGATGAAATTGTACTTTGTCGTACGTAACACGTGTCCTACTTGCCTAAAGGTCAAAATGTACTACGATTGGGTATAAGATTACTTACGAAATAGCACAATGTTAATAGTAAATGATATTTGGGCGAACCGGAACTTGGCCTGTTAGCCAGTATTTAGAGCGGTTAACTACTGCTAGCGGTTCAATGAGACTATGTTTGTGTGCTAGTCTCAACGACATGTTCGAATCCGGACGTAGACTCACTTCGTTTCGTGCTGGGAAATAGCCGTCTGATGGAATGGTGAACAATGGTACCAGATGTAAAGCTCAAAACATTCAGCGACTCGAAAGGAGTCCGTGGCAGTCCTCGAAACCGGTGCGCGAAGGTCGGACCTTTATGTTCCACCATAAATGCTGAGTCAGCATGATAAAACTTGCTTGAAAATGTGGTGATCCGAGAGAAATTGTAACACATGTTTCCGATTTCGAGTACACAGACATTTTAATTCCAAACGTCTGCATGCACTAAACCCCACTGAATTGACAAAAATTGCAATGGGCCGTTGGGGACTCGAAACTCTTCTAACGAGATGAGCATGATACGAATGATCAACCTCTGTGTTTTCGGTGCACTCGAGTGGACAGATATACAGGCCGTAGTTGTAGTTTACAAGATACCTAATTCACCAACATGCCATATCGATGCCATGATTATTTGACAGTTATCAGACGGGAAGTTAAGAACGTTCAATAGAATTATTAAACAAAATTACTCCCAGAACCCACGGATAGCTCTAAGCAAATTAGGCGCAGTTGGGAAAAATGAGTAATAGTTAGACATCATGTCCCTAAACTTTTTCGCATGATATAAGAACTTTTATGTGTACGTAAGTGACACTAAGTGATAGCTACTATTACTTACTTGATTTTCTTTTTGGCGCGACTGGTATCTGATTGAACCTTTCTACTATCTGGTCATTTATAACCACTGTTATTAGGGAACAATAATTGTAAATGGTATACAATTTTACAAATATTTTAGGATCAGCTTGTGTTTTTGTGGTGGATTTTCATATCCATTGATTTCAATCGGTGCGCTATTTCGTAGTTTACATGGAGAGTCCCCTGGCAGTAAGGCCCCTTTGTGCGGTGCTTATTGATCAATAAAACTATTGAAACTCTTCGAATTAGCTAATTAAGCTCTAATCTTAACCTTTTCACACGCATAGTTTTTGCAATGATCTTTTTTTTTTTTTTTTTTTCTAGAAAATGTATGTGAAACGCTGGCGGATTTGAATTTTGTATAGAAGAACAGCGTAGTTTATAATGCTTCAATACTTTTTCAGCGTTCAAGCTCCATGTTGACTACAATCTATATACATTCATTTTCAACTTTTTGCCGAAATCCAATTGCGGTCACAGCTCTGACCGAAATTATATGCAATTTCGAGTTTTGGCCCAAATAGCCAAACGAGGGTGATTTTGGGACCAGCAAACAGAGCAAAAAAAAAAAAAAAAAAAAAAGACAGGCATACTAAAGTTAGGAATACTCGAGGCTATCTCACAATGAGAAAAATAGAAATAAAAAAGTACAATATAAATAGTTAAAATGAGCTTATGAGCTTACTATTGATATACAATTTTTCATCTCTAACATTCAGCTGCGTCAAAGTTCTGCGTAAACACACCTATTCGATACATATAAAAATGGTATTATACACACATTATATCAATACAATCAATCACCAACGTACATTACAGTCGGCTCTGACGAGGCGGATACAGTGGACATTCACTGACTGCCGCTTAAAAAACGCTACGGTTATGTAGGAAAAAAAAGAGCAGATTGTTTTTAACATGGTATGCTTGAATGATTATAGGGGATGCAATGCATTCATTGCTATCATTAAACGATGGCAAGTGATGCTTAATGTTTTGTAGGTTATTTCAAACAGTGCTCATTCATATCTAGCCATCCACTACATACGTAAGCAATAGCACAACCGTTGCTATAAAAATGGCTAAGATATATTCTTTGAAAAAGATTATTAACAACGAGAGTATAATCGGATACGGAAGTTAGAGCAAGCAGTATTTCAGGCTTTCGTAGAACACTGAAACCTTCTACTCGTTTCTATTTGTACTGAAAAAGAAAATTTCGGATTGACTCTAGGAAATCCAAACTGCTACAATGAATCTGTCCAGCACGTTAGGAGCCGATGTTCTTTCTATTCAAGGGAAAATTTTGCAGTGGACCGTACGCATATCGTCCAGTACAGCCACTTGAACGTTAGAAACAGCGAGCTTGAGTGAGACAGACTACTTCCTCGTACGAGAACACTATCAGTCATCACTGTCTTATTTATACCAATGTCTAGTCAGCGATGAAATGAAAGATGAGGCTGGCAAGTTCCTTCCTTTCAACGTGTTACGGCTCGCAGCCTGCACATTGCAACATGGGTTATCTGCCCTATTGGTCACTGGTCCTAAACAAACAATGCTCATCTTCTGAAGAACCGAGACCTAGACGTCCCCATACATGGTCTTATAATCAAGACCAGTCAAGAAGACCATTAAGCAGCCAATTATAATTCAACATTTTAATAGAAAACGAATATCATAATCATCATATACACACAAATAATACACCATCCTGCATAAATATCATAGATTATTATCATTATGAGGAAAGGGAATCGTGCCAATCACTTCGTTTTGTGCTCCACATAAACTATGTATTTCCCATTTGTAGGATATAGCATATCTATGAGAATCGTGCTTGAGTCGCGCGTCCAAAAGGATGAGTAAACCTAGTAATGACAAGAGATCTACCATACGTCCCAAGGATTTCCAACGAGTTCATGCACATTCCGAACTTTTTACCAGTTTCAATCGTTGCGAGAACGAGAAAGGCTGTTGTAGCAGCGATGTACCGTTGAGTTCGACGCGGCAAAGTGCAGACTTAAGTATAAAAGCCAGGTCTAGTTGGAACAAATTAAAGAGGAATTGTAGCAAATGCAAGAAACATCGATATGAGCATTCAAATTTCCTAATCTGGATGATTTAAAAAGAAGACACCTCCTACCAAAATTGCACAAAAAACTCAAGCCACCACACAATACCAACAGATACCTAGTCAAACTTCGTTTTAATCCTAGTAACTAGCCGAACGAATCGAGCTAAGATGGACAATACAGCTGCGAGGGTATGATCTGCACGCGTCGTTTTGCTTAGACGACAAAGGGTAGAAGAGAATAGGAATAGGGAGACCGCTGTGTTAAAATAAATATGAAACATCGTGCACGAAAAAGATTTAAGTTTTCCTTTCAGCTTTAGACATCACCTAAGACTAGACATTGCGTTCAACAGACTGACTGGGCAATCAGGGGGCACGATTTGTTAGGGATAACTTTCCTTCTCTAGGCGAACGCAGTGTGAAGACCTTTAAGGTCATTTCTTTTTTTATGGCTCGTTAGGGGCACATGGAAAATGTAGGTTTAAATGTAGTACTACGTTCCGCTTCATGGAAAAGGAAACGGACAAGTTACCTTGAGTTCTCAAGATTGTTTGTGGAAAATGGCTTTATTGCTCAAAAAATACGACGTGGCAAACATCTACATACATATATTTATATATATGTATGTGATATACAAAAACTAAACTCAAATAATGACCATCTGTGCATAATTTTACAGCAAATCATCTATAGACGATTGCTTTGGTTAGGCTATTTCAGTTGTTCTCATGGGCCCTTTTTCTAATTGTGGGACACAACCGGGACAGAGGGCGCAGATCTGAGAAGCTTTAAAACGTACGAGATCGAGCTGACAAGGCAGAGTTTGTAATTGATAAAGGTCTCCTTCACGTAGCTGATTAACTAGACACGAGTTTTCGCGTGAAAAACGAAGACTATCCTCGTCTAAAGAGTAGATCACGGAGTACGAGTCAAAACCGACAAAAAACAAGCCGGTGAAATCGAGGTTCGAGAAATCTATAACGATAATGAAAGCGAGGCCAGTAAATACTGTAGGTTGAAAATACGTGGATCGATTCAATCCCCTTCTATTGAGGTTGTGGCCTACATCTAGAGGTTATACGCGAGTTTGACTCCGTAAGCCATTGGGTACTACAACAAAATAGGCAGCTTCGTTCGTCGGAAATCATTTTCTCTAGGACTTCCAGATCAGCTTTCCATGCAACTCGTCTACTTTTGGTTATATTGATAGTAACTCACGTGATACGTTATATATGCTATTCACTATACAAATTTTGGACATATTGCAAAAGTCGAAGTCTACCAGGAAGGAAAATCGAAATGTGCCGATGAATATGACGTTGCTTTGGTTACTTTTGCAAAGCTTTGTAAATGGCGTTTGCTTTTTGTAAATGACGACTATTCTTTTTATGACGAAGCAATATTGGCCGGAAGATAATGTTGGAAGTAATTTTGTTAGTCTTGATCGCAAAAATTTAAATTGCCGCCTACGTCCTCGTCTTTTGTGATTGAACATATACTTGTCAGTGGCCTATAACGCAACCTTAGATATAGAAAAATATGTAAAGATAACGAAGTGTGAAGCTGAGTTACATATTTGAGTAAAATCTTACCATGAACATTGATAGGTCGTGAAAGCTTTGAGGGGCATTATGGGTAATTCTGAACTTTTTAAAAAGGCATTGATATAGATCATTTCAACAAATCATCCAGTTTATGCTACACGTTATGATCCGTAGAACCTTGGCCATGCAGTTTGAACAGATGTTGCTGAAAGGGGATCCAGCTTGAAGTTCTATTGCATAACTACAATCAACACTGCAATGTTTGTATCAACCCATCTCTTCTCAATATATATTTCTAATTTCCATAATTTTTTTGGCTGGTTTATTTCTGTCGCAAATTGAACCTTGATACTAAACGATAAAGTACAAAAGTTGCGAGATACTCTTGTGGCAAGGCTTATATCAACACACCTAAAACCATACCCCTCAAATGTATACTATCCCGATTGTCCGAAACCACTAAAGTTATAGTTTACAATCAGCAATGTTAAGTTCTATAGGCCTAGCCAAAAATCTCGATGTCTTTTGGAAATCACTGTATGTTCGGATTTCGACTTTCATGTAGAAATGATCTATAATAGTAAGCTAGCCTTTATCCTAAATGTCATACGCGAGAAGGTATTTTGATGGTTTTTTTTTACCGTAGTTCCTGCTATACCTCGGCTATTTCTGGGATCTAAAGCCGACAGTTTTTCTAAACGAGCACTAAGGTAATGCATTTTATGATGTTTTTTTTTTAACGCTATAATGGGATAACAAACGCCACACGACGTCTTACTGAGCAATCAACACATCTGAAAATATTTGTGTAAGAAGCTTTATTGTATTTTCAAGGCGTTTCCCCTCTGTCTGAAAGCGTGGGGTAATTTATCTCTACCATTAGCGGCTCTAGCAAACAACGGGATTTCTGTAAATGGCCAAGGTAAACCTTGATTAGAATGTCTTAGCGAAAGCGTGTTTTTTGCTATTGACAACGGGTGTCGTTGAAGTTCGTAAACGAACACCGCTAATCAGATCTCGCGTCCGGGCTCATCAGTGATGCAATACAGTGGCCCATATGTGAGACCGTGTTATCTTTCAGTTTTTCATTAATAGATGAACGCAATCCTTGCAAATTAGGTGTTTTCAATTAACACTTACCTATGTCCCTGATGTAAATCGTCGGATGCGCTATATATGCGTCCACTGTTTTTAAAACCTTTACTGTGTAAACAAGTTTTCATAAAACACGGCATCAACGACGTGTCCTTACAAAAAGGTTTAGCTGGCGTGGGCTGGATCTAACTGGGATTTCTCCAATATGCATATGATTATGGTATCGATGGCATAATAACTATATATTTACGCGGTAATTGAAACCAGCGATGGTCACATGTTTGTGTGGTTACCATGACAACGCTCTCAACGAGAGGCGCTTTGGTCATACGTAGTAGACCGTAGCAGGTACATCATTTAAGTGCAAAATAGTGTTTTAAATTGTCTTTATAATAACAATTGCTCATCAAACACTCAAACACAAGCCATAACCTGCACGTCTTTTATAACTCTGACCGACCATCCGAAATTCGGTGCTACAGCGCACTTACGATTCAAGTTATCCAATTGAATACTGCATGATATTGTGCCCTTAACAAAGACAAGCTATGCTGTATATTTTAACCTATTTAATAGTTAATCTTTGACTAATCAGCCTTAATGTTGATACTTACCCAGTCCACAGTTTCCTCAGCTAGAGCTTGAACAAAGGCTTTTCTTGACGACTATCACCTATATAATTGGTTAATAAGTTTGCAATACCTATACGCAAAATTAAGATTAGAAATTCATCTCTCGTACTGATCTGGAACTGGCCTTATATCGTCCCACGTATTATATGCCATACAACGAAAACGATATACTTTTTGTTTTTCTCGATCAAAAATGCACGGCAGAATTTACTGCGTTACGTTGCTACTACATCTAAAAGGGTAGAGTTCTAGAATATTTTTTGTATCGTAACAGATGGGGCAGAGAACGGTGCAAATTGCGTAACTGCGGCGGGCACGCTTGCCCCTTTTGGGCGACCGAATTTGCATGCGTGTATTGCAACAGGGATTGGAAGTTTACGAGTGAGTAGTTGTTCTGACATTCTTTTGCGGCTATCGCAGGCCAAAAACACCGCATAAATTGAACAGCGATAAATGTAGTGATTAATTGTAAGCGGCATTTTGATGATTCAATACACAGTGATATCTGAGCGTTTCATCGTAGAACGTTGATTCTTTATTCGACAGGTAATTTATTGAAGGCAGGTCAATTATAATTCATGTTAGAAGCTCCTCCCATCTGACTGGAAAAGAAATAGAAAAATAATCAGTCAGTGAGTTTTTCAGACTAATGTCAATCTAGCTACATACTCCTCTGGGTACTTAACTTTAGAAATGATTAGGGGCCGTGATACTGCGGATACGATTGTTGGTCGGATGGTCTAGTTGACTTGCCGATCTTAAGTCACTATTAAGATCTTGATCGTCACACGGCTCAAAAGTACCAAGATACTTCTGCAAACAGGCTGCCGCGCATAGCGACCGTATCACCTTTGATTGTGATCTTCCACCACTGTTCTGTCACACTGGGGCAGAAGAAGCTGCGTAGCAGCTCAGCAGAGGTAATGCTCGCAAGTTAAGCCGCGCCCTCCGGTTCCGTAAACACCAGCCTGTAGCATACGCAGACATAAACCGGAGACACTCGACGAATCCGCGAAAAAGCTCAATGCCAAATCTATCAGCGGATGCGTCAGTATAGATGAACGTGTATGCGGGTGTGTGCGCAAGTGGGACTATGCGTTGATAGCTAGATGCTTTCGTGATACCGAAGGCAGTGACGACGGCAACTCCTCACGTAAACAACTGTCATCACGAGTATCATCGGCATCGATGAAGATCATCTACTCCAACTTCATCCTCGCCCTCTAACATCGAACTATTTAACGGCGCTGCTGGCTTCGGCTCCACCAGTGCAGTTTTGGGTGAAGTCAGATCTCCTGTGTGTTTGTTCGCCATTACAGCCTGTATCGTGTTCATTGTTGCGGTGCGTTCGACGCCGTACTCTGCGCCGTTTATTTTCCAGTGTTGCGTACCGCGGATTGTCCTTTACATCGAATCTATCGATAGCTGTGAGCGCGTTCTGTGAATCGCCAAATTGAGCTGCCATGAGGCAGCTTTTTGTTGCCAGTGTAGCTCTCCTGGTCGTTCAGGAGGCTCTCAGCTATGGTACTGTGAGAAGACGACAGAAACAACCTTATCTACCTCCTCCACCTCCCCCTCAGGACAGGATTAGCACACAGTATTACCCTGCATCGCACGTGAGCATTCAGTTTGGTTCACTTGACTGTTTTATCACCTCACTGCGACACATTGCCCAAATTAGTTCCGCAAGTTAGTATGAAGCTAAATAATGTTTCTGGTAACTTAAACGTTGGTCGATGATCGCGCCTCTTTATCTTTACAACGCTTGAAAAAGGTAGATTACGTCGTTAAACTTAGCTTACATCCCCGCAGAACTGCTCTTCGTTGCAGAATTTTCGTTCGACAGATGTCCACCACATTCTCCATGATGCACAGCATTCGGCTAGGGAGCAGGCACACTCGCACGTTACACATCATGTCGCGCCCGTTGTCCGCACTCACGTTCACCACCATCCCCCAATTGAAGTTCTGCGGACGACGAAAACCATCTATCAGCCACCGGACATTGTGCATCGCACAGTCGACTACGAACACCATGACCACGTTACTACCCATTATCCGGGATCAACGCAGGCCCATACTCATACAGACTACTACCCGGCAAAGGTAAAACATTGAGCTTCGCAGGAGCATACGCTGCATAGTTATCCTATTAAACACGTCAAAGCATTCTATTGTGCTGTCGTTCCTGTGAAAAACCCAACATCAATTTAATCACCTAGTTCAGATTGTCATGATGGCTATCCTTTTAGAAAGATCGGCATATCGACCCCGTTGAACGAGACGAAAAGGTACGGCATGTAAATGGAACACGAATGAACTCTAACATAATATCACAAAAATTCTACAGACAGCGCGAACTCATACGCAATCGGTCGACGATAAAGTTTCGACAAATCGCAAAGCAACAGAAGCTTTTTACGACGATACCCGATATGATCACCACCATCATCACGACACCCAAGCTCACTTTGGTCGGGTGCCCACGGGAAATGCTATCGTCACCTCGTACTTTAACTTCCCTGGTAAGTAAAGGGCCAACCGAATAGCGCGTGTCAGAGCTAAACGCGTGCCTGAGTACACTAGAATATTGCTAGCTGCATACTGCTCCATCCTGTAGCAGTATGCAGAGGTTGTTTTTTTGCCGAACAGAAGCCACAGCTTTTGTCGCCTCTGAAAATTCTAATGGACTAAGTGTTGTGCGATCTGTAACACTTAGTAAAAGTAGACTGAGTATCCTCTACGATACCATCGTAGAAGGATGCGGCCTGTGGCTAGACTGGGCCGTACAGACAATGCAAAGAAGCGCATTCAAATCCCTGCATTAGTGCTGCTTGGAGATTTTAAAATAGGCAACTATGTTCAATATATCAGTGGTAGAGTAGACAGTAATCTTTCAAACGCTTAATTATAATGGAAGAAGTTCCTGCGGGTGGAAGATAGGTGTGATGGTTAGTTCTGGATGGGGCCAAAAACTCGTAAGTTCCATGAACTCGGCGACTTGGGCAATAGTGCATAGCATTTCCAGGCGGAAATAACAGCTAGTATCGTACGTTTTTTGAATATCGAGGCTCTGTATTGAGTTTATAAAATGCTACTGCGTAAAAACATATTCTTTTTTTTCATGTGGCCTTTGCTCATCATGAAAGGAAAGATGTATTTAGGCGTCTAATGTAGCACAGATAGCATACAGATTTTATCTCGGTTCCATGAGACGATACATTGGTTCTAACGTATGGTTATTAGAGTATATTCATTAACTAGCAATTATATTATTTACTATTTTGTATAGTTTTGTTCTTTATGCTTAGATGCACGGTTCTGCGAACGGTGGTTTTGATATACCAAAAAGGCTTTGGAATTTTGCCGCAATCACTGCGATTTATTTTATTTATTTTCAACATCTAAATACCGAAACCAAATGCTTCCTTCTCACTATATCCAGGATCAGGACGATCAGACAACGCCTTCCAAGCGCCAGCACCTCCGGGCAAAATAGACTACCGGCCCGCGCGTGCTTATAACACGCCAGCTTATTCTCCACTTCAGGCGCAATCGATTGAAGATGGCGACGATGATGACGTCCCTCAACCAGCTCCAACAGTCAAACAGAAACCTCACCTGCCTGTTTATGAAAGAATCAGCTCTTCAGTACACAGCCGAACAACGCACGTGCCCTACTATACTGGCAAAGTACCCGAAACCAAAAGCCCTACGGTAAACCAGGCCTTACATTTTTCATTGTCGTACTGTCAATGCTCGTGCTTTCATCTCCATTTCGATTCTTCTGTACTTTTTGGCCTTATAGTCGCATATTGGCCTCTCGCACTTTTCAATGGGCTCAATCCAATGTCGGTGGCGCTTCAATCTGATTCGTCGACATCCACAATTTAAGATTAGGTGATAGCTTGATTATTTAGCAAAGCTTAATTAAATCTCTGAATGACGAGATTGCGGTTCGTTTTTTTAGAATATAGTGTGTCAAGCGTTAAAAAGTTTTTTTTTTAATTTTAGAAACTGTCTCAGTCTAAATGTAACTCAACACTAATTATTTTTGATTTCCTAATTGTAGAAGGTGTTCCCACTACCACCTTCTACGCGACCGTCTGACAGCGTCATTCCGCCAAGATACCCGATGGCATCCTTTATAAGCGCAAACCGTAGGCGACCTGAACCCCTGCAGCTTAATGAAAAAGAAATTGAACTTCGTGAGAAAAGTCGTGAGTCCAAAGAAGAGAACGACGACAAAAATGGAAGTGCGATAAAGAAAAATCCGCCTCTTTATAAACCGTCACCTATTCCGAGGTCATTTCCTTTTCCTGAGCCTGCTCGGCAACATGTCCAAGACACTGGAACGCAAACCAATCCGCATCCACAAAACTTAAATCAGCAGACTGAACGAGACCCAAATAAGCTTCCTCAAAACTTAAATCATACTGAGGAGGACTTACTTAGGCCTACTACCGATCTATTCAATAAGCACATACCAGGGAAGGAATTCAACAGCTCGGAACAAGACTTGAAGTCCGCGACCCAAGAGCGTTCAAACTTCGTCAGCCCTTCGCGGTATTCGCTTGAGCAGGTCCCAACCGCATCACTGAGATACCACAATTTCTAAAGAGCGCACCTCTGTTTCCTCAAATAAGGACCTCCTCAAAACATATGAACAGCGGTAGCATTGAATAATCGTAGGTGATATTAAGGCGTCATCACAATGGGGCGAAAGGAACCAAACAACGGCACCGTTAACCGTAATAATTCCTAAGTCGGTTGATTATTATTCTTATCAATTCGTTCCTGCATGAAAATTAATGATAACAGAAAAATAAAGGTAACTTTAAGGCATGCAAGTTTTTTGCTAAGGTGTCGTTATTTCAAATGTTGAGCCACTTCTCGCTTACAACTCGAATAATGCGGTAGCCGAATGCTCGATTATGAACGATAAGGGAAAAAAGATACGCTGTTATTGCACTACTAAACCACCGGCGTATAAATCCACTTGAATTTAGAGCGTGGTTCAATTAAGAGGATGCCAAAACTCAAACGTAATCCTTGGATAGGCTAGAGAGTTAAACGATTAAACCAGGTCATACGTTTTTTGACTACCTTAAAGTGTCCAGTTTTAGGGATGGATAAGACCCAGTAGGCGATGGCCTAGCATGTATCATACATGGGTTAAGTCGCTCTGTCATCAGTATATCGCTGTGCTAATGTACAGGGATATCAACGAGACTGCCGTTTCCCACCGGGACGATGTGTGCGATCGGGTAATTTAACGGTGACTAAGAACAATAGCACTTCTGCCACGTATTTGGCTGTCGAGAATCTCTACACTGTCGCGCAAATAGATCTATCTTCGGTAGATCTATCTAAGCTACAATATAGTGAATTACATTGGAACATTAGTATTGTAGATGCTGCTGCGTTATTAAAATATTATTGAGATAGCCCAGGCATAATATCACTTTCGCAGGTGATTTTATGACAGGATACCTTTTTTTTCTGTTTTTGTTTATAATTCTCTCATGTCGCTTACGACTTTTTCGGCCCCTCATTGGTCGGTTACCGATAAGCTTGGGTTCACCGTCATCATTTGATATTAGCTTGTCTATGTTGAAACGTGGGGATGCCCTTTGTGGCTTTAACTTGGGATAGTAGGTATCTGTTTGCTATAAATTGTAGTTTATCGTTTTCTACAACGTTTCGCCAGATTACTGCAGTTGTGGTTCTGCACTACTGTTACGTTTAATAAGCGAAGTGTGTACGATTGCGTTATGCTTCTTTGTGTGATTTGTCGCTAATATTGTGGCGTAAGGAGGATATTGAAAGCAAAAATAGTGGAAAGGTTCGTTGCAGGGTGGGTCAGGTGATAACAGCGAAAATTTCAAGAGGACTGATTACGAATGTAGCTAAATAAATCATGACAGGGCATGGACGACTTATGTTCGACCTGACACAAATACCCAGCGGAAACGAATTTTTAGAGACTATCAGCTTCGTATCGGTAAGTCACCTGATGGAGCCGTCAGATCTTGGAATGAGGAAGCTAAGGATCGCATTGTATACACTTGTTGCCTTTTGTAACCTTAAGGGGCCTTAAGGTGGAGACCCTCTTCGCTATTGAGCAACGGATCCTCGCGATGTCAGAATATAAACAAAACTGGCTCGTGATGCGGCGGTTTGTAAATGACACTCTTAAAAGAAAGGAATCCAGATGCCTAGTGGATATATCGAACGTAGTGCTATGAGCTCTCTGTTCTATACTCTATCCCTTCGCCTATTGCTTTCTTCCTTTCTTTTCCTTTTCGCTTCCGGCAAAAGTGAGAACAAATGCAGACCTAACCTTGGCTTTTCCGGTCGTCTATATTTTCTGCCGGCAAACACTTACACATGTACATATATTTCTGTAGAGGAGAGCTGTTTGTTTGTGGGTTTGGGTTATCACGAAAGCTATGCTTCAGGGCGTAGGCCTGGAGTCCCACACACATTACCTGACCAAATTAGGTGCCGTGTGCACAAGAAAGCTGCCACCACTTAACAGAAAATCTATTCAATGAAGACACTGCAACTTTCTATTGTGACCAGGCAGACCTTCTTTTCCTAAATTAAAATACCTCACTGATTTACTTGTCATCACCTCGGGAAATTATATGGCTTAATAGTGCTTTAGAACATTAACCTGCTCGCTAGGTTTCACGCGCGTCACATCGTTCCACTCAAATCTGTAATTCGTGGCTGATTCCATGCCAATACATCGTGCTTTTGACGTGGCGACGCGTAGTATCATAAATCAAGTATAATTTATCTATCTGGCGCATAATTTCGGAATTTTTGAAATTCCGTGGTATTAGTACTGTATGATCGTAGTACATCAGCCCTGGAGCAACTGGAAGTTCATCCCGTATCCCCAGTATGTACGAACTTCACAAGCGTTCTTTCTAGTGGTGCGTGCCCTGTTACTTCAGTCATAACATATATAAAACTACCGAACTACTTTGCATATTATCAGGGTGACTAGGTGTCTTCACGAGTAGCGGATACCTTTAGTCAGCTCTTGCTAACGAATGAGAAGTCTACGATCTTGCAGGAGTACACTTTCTAACCTAAAACTATCTGTCTATATTAAAATTGGTTTATTCTTGTCGAAGCAGGCTGGTGTTGGTGTCCTTACATGTTCCTCCCTGAGTTACTAAAAGCTCGTTGCTGCTGGAAAAGCTTGGGCAGGAAAACTGATACTGATGTCGCGTTAGGATGCATAATGACTCTGTAATTTAAGACAGGTTAAAAACAGATGAAAGCATATAGTTGATCCATTCTGCCAAGCTCATTATTCCTTTGACATTTTTAGGTAATGGCATCTCTGATATAGACCTTATCTTTCCACGATCTACCTTTATTCCCTCTATGCTAATGTTATGGCCCATAAACTTAACTTCCGATACTTTTAGACAAACTTTGGTATTGCTAAATTAGAGTTTTGCTTGACGAGCTCCTTCTGTGCTGCTTTTTTTTTGTCGCCATGCAATCATATCATTCGCAAGCACCGCGACATTTTTGAGGCTATCAGCAGCCTGAACCTGGCGGATCTGATAACCTAGCGCAGAAACTATCCTTGGGGGGGGGGGGGGGGGAGATCTACAGTATTAATGACGACCTGTGGGCAACCGGAATATTGTGTGGTCCTTACTGTCCGCATTTTAAAACTAATTAATCTTTGGCTTCAGGTACCAAGAACGCTTTTGCTTTCCTGAGACGATACAGGGTATCATTAGAAATGAGTATTGGATATCTAAATTTTTAGACAACTTCATGCATACAGGTCTAAAACAATTCGCAACTTACATTCGGGGCGGTGAACGGTTACGAGGTTGAAGACCTATTTCGACGGATAATTTATCCTCTCAATGGCTCATTGACGTCTTAGATCATTGATATGATTTGCTATAACCTCTATGAATGGGCTCGGAGTGGCTTCTATGGAGGCCTTGTACGGTTCTTGATATAGATTTTCAGTGGCGAAGGTGTCATCGTAGGCATCTACGAGTGTGTCAAATCGATATTTGTTTCAATTCACCATTCCATTTACGTTCTCTACCTCGCCGGATACCTGAAATAACTTTAGTTCGACACATGTGTAACCTATGTGAGATTGCTCCATGTAACGCTTCAACCTCTTGCATGCCTTCAGGGCCATGACATCGTACGTTGTTCTTGCGTAGAGAAGGGCTGCTTTGCATTGGTGTCCGACCAAAGCAAGTTGACATGCAGCTTTTGTTCCATCATTCGGCTTATCGTTTTAGTCCGGAAGAGATCGTTTTTTGAGTAACTTTTAGTGCTCTTCCGACTGGCCTTCCTGTACCACCCTGACGTCGTGTTTTGGTTCTTTTCTTAACCTGGCCATGCAACTAAAGTGATTTCTCTTATTGCATAGATTACAATCTGGTTTATGCCGCACATTTTCTTACCGCATGCTTACATCCGCAATTCTTGCGTTGCTCCTTAACCTTAGATTTGCGTGTACATTTCGCCTGGCGTTGTCCTTCTGCCATGTGCATGGCTACCACATGTTCAGCCCGCTCATTGCTTCTCATGGTATCATGTTGATCGGTCAGCGGAGGTGCTATTTCATCGCCCTCACACGTTTCCAAGATTCGAAGGACTATGGTCAGGTCTTTACAATCAGCTCCTCTGCTGAACGCTTCCCTGGCCATATTGAAACGTGTGCCTAACACCAGTTTAGATCCTGGAATCATGATGTCGTGATTCTCATAGGTACCCTTTTTAGCTGCTTCATCTGATAAAACAATTTTAGCGTAACAAGTGCCTGTAAAAAAGTACATCTTTATGGCGTTTGTATCACTGCGATACGTTTGAGAAGCGTACAGGATTCTTCTCCAGTATGGTGGGCCCTGTCATGCGTCTGTTATCGTCGTGCCAAGGGTATTCAACAAAATCGGTTAGCGTTTTCGAATATGGATCTAACGTATGCGAGCTGCAAATGAGGACTGAGTTCGTATGTGTCGTTGGATCCAGCGTGATCTATCGATGCCTCTAACAAATCATTTAATATCGTGATCAGTCGCGCTCGTTGGTTCCACGTTTGTGGAATTGTGTGCCTCTATGACTGCGTCAATTTCGATTGGTTTCGGTCACTAAACGCTCCCCTGCGTCGCTTCGACTTTTTTCTCGTAACTTGTCAAAATGTTCAATGAGTTTTCTAAAAATCACTTACGTTAATGTCTCCATTTTCGGTTACTAACTCATGTAACGCCGTCGCGCAACTTCTGGTAAACATCAGGGCTATTGATTTTTTCCTAGAGGTTTTCTCGTTCCTCGTCATCATGTACGCTCTATAACGATCACAGCAGAATTAAATGATCGTAAGATGGATAAGCTACATTAGCACGTGCAGATAGTGCATGATAGTTGAAATTGAAAATTCACCTGCTTGTAGCGTTGATGAGGAAAACGAAGTGTTATAGAACTTCGAAATATAACAGAAGTTTACGACTGTTCTACGGCTAGATATTATTGGACCGGAGTGTTACTGAAAAAGGGTCAAACTTATTTTCGTCTTTAGCGACAGCGTTGGCTTGCTTGTTTTGCCATTCATCGTCTATGAGATACGTATTGCAAGCTATGCTTTGGTGGCATCATCATTCTCTGTCACTGGTTAATCACAGATGATTGACCAGTAGCGAGATATTTTTGCCAATGCCGTTTGGTCTATGGTACCATTGTACGAAGCTTCCGACTGACAAATGATGTTTCGGTATACACGGCAGCGTTGCCGTAACGGTAAAAGCGTCCTTTTTTTGCGTGACGTATTTGGTCTGAATGCTGGAAATTAATCTGAATTGCATAACGGTTGCATTGTCCGGCCGGAATAGTCTGTCACCCAGAATGATTCGAGCGTCTCTTGAAATGTCTAATGAATAACGGCGTTACAATATTCGACGGATTCGAAGAATCAGCGTGATCTGAGGAAGTAAACGGCTCACTGAGCACCGTCGTATTACAGGGCAAATGGTTCGTTCTCGTAAACGAGAATTATTTTCAAATATGATAAAAACAAACGGTAACAGAAAACGCTAAGCCGAGGGAAAATTAGTATAGCCAACAGTGGCCGGCCCCAGTAAAATAGCAGCATTGTTAGCTTAACTCTGATTTAGGACGCTGTCTAGTTGGCAAAATCGAGCGAAGTAAACTTTCGACTACTCAATACAGCTTAGGCTAAAACTTCACCCCAAAGCCGTGAGAATTAACTTTTTTTTTTATATTAAAATAGGCGAAACGGTAATTATCGCTACTAGGCGGGGTAAACAGTTTCTAGATTGGTGTGAGAAATTGTGCCGCTGAAGTATTCTTACTAACCTTGACACCCTCTCTTGAACCCACCTGTATAGAGGGTTCATGTTTTTTGGGTCGCTCTGTGTGGTCTTGACTGGCCTTTGCTAATGACAGCGTAGAGAGCTGTGCTGATAACATATGCATGGCATCACCTTGCTCCCCGGCCCTGCAGTGCACGCAGTATGAAAACTAAAATTTTCCCGACCCCTTCTAGGTACGTCTGAAGATTTTCATGCCCAGTGAGAAGCTCGGTTGGAAAGCAAATGATTTTTACGTCCGTGTCCATCCATCGACTCATTGATATTCAGGGTGATGTTCTATGAAGCAGCTCGAAGGTTTCTTGTAGGAATGGCATTCAATTATGCCTGGCGCGTGACTGCATCCGTGCTCAGCGTTTCGTATGCCGTTCCGTACGCTTGTATTATTCTAAACGAAAAAATTCTTCTCCTTTAAATAATAACTCACAGTAATTGCTGGTCTTCCTTTCCCGAATGCTATGAATATTGGCTAGTTAGCTTTAGAATAACATTTATAATCTTCTAGCTGAGGTTTATAACATGCCGAAGATTAGATCAGCGGTGTGTAATATAAAATACTAATATACTAAAAATAGTAGCAACAAAGCAAAGGGTGTAGCTGGCATAATTGTGCAACTATGAGTGAAGAAGGCTAGTAGTGATCACTAGAAACGTGACATATTTTAGAGAGTCTAGTTGACTGGACTGGTAGTTAAAAACGAATTTATATGAGAGTAAAAAAAACTGAAATTACAAATCGTTTGGGGTGTCTTGTTATTGGCTTCGTTTTGTAGCGTTTTATAAGCTTAATTAGATTTACTTAGTTAAATCACTGCGTAGCAGCGTAAACCGCGACGCTATCTATGTATACTACCCCACTTATTGGCATATATCACCATCAATACTAAGGGAAAATTGCTACCAGTTTCCGGAAGTAGTTACGGAACGAGTCAATAATATACTACTAATTCGCTTATATATCTCCCTATCTATCTAACAGGGACAGTAAGGAATTTGTTTCATAAATTACAAAAGTATATTCTCTTTTTACTGCGATGTACCTACGTAATGTTTGTCCTATAAAATATTCGAAATATCTCATCGGTTTAACTGTTTCCATCATTTAGTACGGTGAAAATGCCGATGACGAGGACGGTAATGCGTTTTGTTGGATCGACGAGTTGGATCATTCGTCATCGTTCTGCCCATATTTCTGCGTCGTATCTGATTATTTATACTCGTCCCGATTCAGGAATGGTGAAGATGAGATCAGGATTCGGGAGGCGCTGTCCAGCAATTTTCAACGTAACCATCGATAATAAGTATCGTAATTTTTTATACGATGTAATTATGATACGCTGTCGCATATC
Source organism: Varroa destructor (assembly GCF_002443255.2). Classification (NCBI taxonomy): domain Eukaryota; kingdom Metazoa; phylum Arthropoda; class Arachnida; order Mesostigmata; family Varroidae; genus Varroa; species Varroa destructor. The sequence continues at coordinate 5,686,889 of NW_019211455.1, forward strand.
GACGGTATGCTAGACTTAATATCAGTATGGCAATTGGGCGATCGATACAGGTTCCTTGCAGCGTTTATACCGCCTTGTTAGCTGATTTTGCATAGCTGTGATATTGGCCTAAGTTGATTTTCAGTGATCGCTTAGCAGAACGGCACGTAGATCTTTCCGTCGGAACGTCACAACGAGATGTCGCTTGTGCCAATAACGAACAACCGTTCAGACACGACGATAGATGATATCACGCCTTCGAAACGAGCGGAACGATTAACAGACACGAGTTACCGTTTTGCGTTGGAACGTCCGCATTCACTTTAAGACTAGGACACTTACTTTTTCTATTGGGGTTTCTTATGGCCAAGTACCACCCCACGGAAGTCGCTGGTTGTTCTGTTCAGCTGCGCCTAACTTGCGTCAGTTACATTGATGTAGCCGCACACGTAACTTGACACGTTCGTATTTTCTGTCAAGTTTGTGTCCATTTGTTAGTACTCGAACTTGTGTCCACTTCAGTTTCTTGAGAACGTCTATACAACTGAGAATAGACGATCCCCACCCGAGACGTCGATAAATGTTCGTGTGTAATGAATCATTAACGTAAGTAGTGCTTCAGTGTGTAAGTGCTCATCCCATGCTCGTTCCCAGGCATCATTAATAAAGATAAAATTCCGACAGAAAAGTTTACCTGAAAATTGTGCATTATGATACTTGATCGAAAACATGGATGGGCCTCGATAGTTGTATAGATAAATTTGTCGTCTGCTACCCGGCTGGTGAATCGTGGCGATAGTTTTATAATTGGTGCCCAAATTTACCATCAAGTCAAATCTCTGTTGTTCCTAGGGACACTTCAGAAATAACGTCAAACACTTGCAGCGGTAAATTTCTGGTCGAAATACTGAAAAGCTCAACTGGACGTATGTGGCTGTGAACTTTTCGTTTGCTTGCAAAGTTACAGTTACGTTTTTTAACTCTACGGGATAACCCTAGTCAGTTCGAAATAGAGTGGCCACGGCCACTCTATTTCGGCCAAATCCACGTTGCTACTACGTGTGTCAAAGATGACCAGCTTGTGCCATAGATGAGCTGGCAAACTAAAAACAATTATTTGCTATATCAGTTATGCAGCCGAACCCATTAAACGTTTTGTGGACATAAAGGAAGCTGCTAGTAACGTTAAGTAGACAATACGGTTCAAAAGACCGGCGTTTACATTCAATGCCTCTCGTATCATGTGATTGAATATGAGAATGAGTAACATTAGCTTTCAGTAACTAAACATTTTGAAAACATCAGCGAGGTGTGCGCGTAGCTACAGGTCCGGCAAGGAAAGCAAAAAGAAGTTCTTGAAGTTCCGAAGAACTGTCTTCTCGACTTCGCCCCTCTAACTAATGCTAAAGGCCAACCCATACTGAAGTAGCCCCTTGTACAATCACGGTAGAATTTAGAAGGAAGTAAGTTAGAGGGTGACTAGTTAATGTTTTGCAATATGTTTCAAATATGGTTTTTGGTTTAGGTTTACAACGACATTAGAGTTTTTCACTTGTCTTATTCTCGTTGCCCCAGAGCGTTGAGGGCGAACTAAAAGATCGCATATAAGCGTAGATTTTATCAACATTAGCCGGCAACCTTTGTGTCTTAAATGAACTTAAGGGAAATTTCCCAAAGTGTTTCCCAATAGGTCCAGTAATTCTATTTAATTACATCAAATTCGATCAACCGCCCAAATACGGCGATGGGTTTATAGAACATGATATAAGGGTCAAATGGTCAGCTATCTGCTGAGCCGTACTGAAGCTCTAAACGAAATGTTGTTCTGATTCTGTAGACAACCTAAACAGCAGCAGCCGACGTGATCGATGACGACGTGAAGAGAACGATACCGCAAACGCTTTATCTACGCACCAAAGCCAAAGTGTAGTTCCGAACGCCCCAATCTAATTCTATAGGTGTCAGCTGCACCTATGTACGGACTACCCTCTGGACAGAGGGGATCAGAGAAGAACGAACGGTCGCTGCGTTATGTTCCGCTAATGATACAAAAATACTATATAATGAATGTAATTTTTTTTTCGTATGCCAACGGTAAGGCGGCAAACAATTAATATTGGCAAAAAATAACTTACCCTGTTTAAAATCTAGCTGATGCATACGCAGCGATTTTTGGCTCATGATGCCATTGTAAAACTCTTGTACGTTAATCGGACAATCTCGATTAGGTGAACCCAACAATAGTTTATTAACAATTAACAATTAGTTTTAGCACACCTAAAGCTATTTCTCTAAGGAAATAGTCCTTCCTTATGATTTTTTTATATGTTATACTGAAGTCTAATACTGAGCGCATTTGCGAAGGATGATTAAACGTCGAAAACCTTATAAATCCTTTCTAACAGTGCCATATAAATTTTATGAAATTTTCGTAGAAAAATTCGTAAACACTGCAGCAAGGTAATGGCATCCACAATATAATAACCGCAATAAATAAGTCTAGGTCAACAACTGCTTACTCTCGACAATTCGCTCGGCAATTTGCCCCTAATTTCACTATAAATAGTCAAGTATTGTATTTTGTTTGGCTTCGAAGCAGTTCCACATGGATCTTCTATATATCTTATACATAGAGTCTTCTTATGTGCCGGCGTCAATCAGACGGTTACTGCTGCCGGTGAGAGCTCTTCTCAATGAGAGGGGATACATTTATTCAATGCTGTCATCATTCTATAATGAATAAACATTACTCGCCGAGCTGTCTGTCGATTCTATATCCCATACCGTATTTCTATATAGTCATTTTCTACTGTAAATAAATCTCTTTTTCTTCGAAACCCCAAGTAAGTGGCAAACAAATGATAGTCGTGAAACTGCAGCGATCGCATGCTACAAATCTGGTCTGGTGGCAATCCCTTGATCATCTCAACTTATTGGCATGGACCAGTCGTTTCTGTTAACCAAAACAGTCTGTTGCCTCCGTAGCAGTACTCACCACACTCACCCCATTCACCCTTCGCCCCATGATGCTTGCGCCACCCTCACCCAAAGATGAGTCGCGCATCTTCCTCCCTATAAGAGCGCATCTTCACGTCGCGTCGATATCCCCCGACAGGAACGCGACGCAAAGCAGGGTCGGTGAAGTTTGGCCATAGGCCGATACCGAGAACGTTTCGATTACATAGCCATACAACTATTCCAGACTATCCTAGAGCAGTGCTTTATAGGAACCAATAATAGGCTAACAGAAAAAAAAGAAGCCAACAGAATAGTGATTGAAAATGAAGTGGTTGGGTGTCGTTCTGCTTGGAACGGTTCTTGTTGTCGCGCAGAACAGGACGGATAATAGGAAAAATCAAAGGCCTGATGTGAACAGGTATGTTACCTATTATATTGTTGCTACGATTTCTACAGCTTTGCAGTTCTGCAGAAGAAGCTACAGTTGACTAGTGCTAACATAAGCAAATTATAATAGCTATTAGAATGGTTACCTAACAATGTAATAAACTATACGAGGTAATTTTTCCTATCTAGGATTTTCTATAGATTTATTTTTCCTCTAACGAACGGGTTAGTGTTAAGGTTTCTGCGAAATCGCAGACATTTCATATGGGACCTCGAGCTACTATAACAAATGCCCGCAGGAAGAATATTCTCTAAGTGTAAGAGTTTTGATAGAAAAAAAAACTCATCAGTATTATGGGGCTTAACAGTAACGGTTACAGAGAAATAGCTATAATTCGTATGTTACACTATAGGAATCTTTAATGTTTAACTAATCGAGTTTGTACAAAAGATGTATGTTCAAAAGAAAAACGTATCCGATTTAATGGTGCTGTGTTATTTTGTTTATTGTTTTTTTTTTTTAAATCTGTTTTAAACTATTTTGCTAGTAGGAAGGGAGAAAATGTCTGTATACGCCTTTTCAGTGTGCAAATTAAGAGCCAGTACGAGCTAGCTCATAGTGTGTCGATATTAGATTTTCTGTAGGACATGGCTGAATTTGAAAACGTTTTGATAAACGTATAATTTTTGAACCTAAATATATAATCAGTCTGCAAAGGAAAGTAAAGTTAATTAACGCTAGGTTAGAAACAGCTTCCTTCATAATGAATAGCTGTCCATCACAGTCGCGAAGCTCTACCAGTATCAACGCAAGATTGTAGGCGTTAGCGATACCAAGCCAGCCATAACCTTTATCTTCAGAAACATTGTTGAAAAATCATAATCAAACACAAGATTTCTATTGATGATCTATTGAGCGAGTTTCTATAAACCACAATATTTTAAGAAAGCAAGTTGAGATATCAAATATGACAGAGTTAATCTTCTGATCGCTGGGACTTCACCAGAAGCTTATTCGCTCGATATGTTTTCTAAAATTTCCAATAGTTCTGAAAGCTGTGGGGGGGCTGTTCAAGGTTCGGTAATGGCTTGAGATGTACAAAGATCACTACAAGTATGTACCCTGTGACTCTTAAAGGGTACATTATTTATGGGATGCGATAAACTTATACTTCAATGTCCTAGTTGAATTCTAATTAATATTTTGTAATCCCTTGATATAATGAACTTGGCGATTGTCTAGTGATATCAGATTTATTTCTATTCGTTTTGGCCTTTAAATGGGACAGGGTCTCTTGAACGACTTTGAAATTAGGGAAATTGAATACTTGTTTAATCTTTAGTAGTGTCCTGGTAGACAGCGCTATCTCCTTATGCGAGTAAACTAAAAAAGACCGCTTTATACTTAAACACGTTCAAGTCCGAAACTCCAAAAGGTCGCAAAACTGAGATTATGAAGTAGGTCTGAGGGATACTCAAGAGACACGAGTAGTAAGTACATCCTGTTTATAATAGGTCTTGATTTGTCTAAAAAAAAAATCGAGACTTGCTGGTTTTGTGCTACTTGCTGCAAATGGAATTAAATCTAAATAAGTTTTTGAGTGGAAAGCTTTATAAAATGAAAATGAATACAATTATCCAGTTTATATTATATATTATATTATACCAGGATATTATATTCAATATATCCCATAGAATCCCGTATTTTAGACATAGCAGAACGATCATTCGAAGATTCTTGTAGACGATATTCCCATATTTAGATGGTGAGGTCGCAGGGCTCTGGAATAAGATGCATTGGAAGAGAAAGCAACGGATAACACGCCGGACTTTTGATTGTTTATTTCTTGTTGTTATATACAACTGGTAAATTATTCATCGGCTTGAGTAATATTGTTATTATTTTCTGTAGTGCGGCTGAAGCTCCTTTAGTAAATTTCAGATGGCTTCGTTCTACATTTGTACAGACAGCACGTAAGTGAGTCAGCGTCCAATTAGGCATAGCTCTTAATTCATGTAGCTCAGGTACAAAGGATCCTTCTTGAAAACCTGTAAAAGACTACCCTACTATCTTTACTATGTCACATGACGAAGTGACGCTTTTTTTTTTTACTGTCATATTATAGTAGATCTGTACGAAAAAACGTCGGCATCACTGATATGGTGATTACGCTGAGTTTATAAGGGGTGTTTAGATAAAACGCGATAAACCTACCTTCACCAAGACGACGTCGATGAAAACAAGTGTGCTGAGAAACGAGGGAATAGAGTTCGTCCTAATTCATCGTACAACACAAATACATTTATAAATATTCATTTTAATTGGAAAATTATGTTTAACAACTCCAGCTCAGATTTAGAAAGGTCATAGTGCTCATTCACAGTGCGTGTGACACACCGCACGATTAGTTAACCCCAGTGAGAATTTATGACGAGTTAATTCAGATATGTGTTCATTAAAAACGTAACAACGTTTTTCTCTGGCACTGTGTTTGCATCCTTGGGCCCAGGCTGCACCCTTTAAAAGTTCCATATCTAGCTTAATAATAGAAACATACGAACTTCATTGTAAAGTACGTCAGATGCGTGTATAGTTCAAACCCGGTGAAGTTATCCACCACGTAAATGTGTAGGCGACGCTTGCGTACATTGCAAAAACTCAGCGTACTGCTCATAAATGAGCAATTGTGTTGTTTCTAGTTTATCTTCAACCCAGCACAGTTGTCTATGACAAATGTATATTACATGGTATATTGCGGGTGGCAGAATTTTCCCAATAAAATCTATATAATGAATTTTTCTTATTGGAAGAGACACATTGTGTATATTTTGTTAGAATATATAATAGAATTATTTGTCCATTTCTAATTGACAACGTGTAATCATCAACTGCCTGCAGTCACTGTGTCTGATCAGCGGGGTAATATGCAGGTTATAAGCAAAAACGGGAAAATGCTCAAAAAAAATGTGTTACTACATTCCAAAAATAAACATTTCAAAAAATGTATAAACGTCTGAACAATCACAACCAGGCTTTTTACATTTGGCGAGCTTTTTCTTAATTTGTATTACCACCACCTTGATTATTTCTATTTCCAGGCTTCGTCATTCTCCCTAGGTCTTTTTGTCATTTTTTTTTGGCTGCCAGTTCCGGTCGATGATTGGTGCCGAAAATCGGGACTGTTGTTTATTAGGTTACGTCATTCAACTTCAAACACGAGGGTCCTGCAGTCAGCAGCTGCGAGTATAAACTGAAAGTCGTCGAGCAAACGCCATTATCAGCAAAAGCCAAGCCCCGGCCAACGCTTGAAGCACACGCGGGGCGTTGCGCGAAGTTGATCGCTCTTTTCCAGAAAGCCCATCTCGGTAAAACGTAACTATGATTGGCCCTTCCAGATCGCCACGGAGAGGAATCGCGGACGGTCGACAGAAAAGCCGAATCGGGCAGGCAATAGCAGCTCTTCAATTCATTTTCGACCTTTTCTCGGTCTTTTTATGCGATTCGCTTTCGCCGTCGTTGGCCAGAATTTGAGTGGCGTTGTTGCTGTTGAAACTGGTGTCGTTCCACCAACTGTCAATCTAGAGCACACAATTTTTTCGCGCATGGATGCGGGCCGGACGTCGGGAACCCGCATCGATATACATAATCATACGTTACTTTGTTATGTAACGTTGTATGGGTACATGCCGCACCATGTACCCATATAACGTTGCACAGCTGAGTCCTCTCTGAACGCCATCACGAAACCGTTTCCATCGTCTAGTGGACCTTTGGATCGTTTTGATGCGTTCTGGCTTTCAATCTTTCCCATTGAAGCTTTGTAATAAAGCAACAGAAACTAAAGTGGAGATAGTAAGAAGCGAATTCGATCAGCGATTTTTATAGGTCATTGATGTTGGCAAGCATAGAAAATGAGCTTTGGAGGTGTAGTCTGATACAATTGCCTTAACCAGACCGGAGATTTAAACTGCGCTTCGTTCTGCGCTTTGCAACATATTTATCTATGGGAAACAAACATCCGTTCCATAAACATTCAGACGGTTGTTGCCGGTATCATTAGTTGACACGATCCGATGTCGAGAGTCAAAGTCTTCACTCGCTTTGGATGAGTGGCGGAAAGCGGAAAAATCGTTCTGAGGTTGTGAGTATGAAAGTTACCTGGGCATATCATATTCTGACACGCCTAAACCGCTTTTGCGTCAATGTGACTTGAAGCCCCGATAACCCGTGACAATTGTGGTGTCCACCGACCACCTAGAAAAATAGTTAAAAGTAATCGTTTTGTTAAAGGCTGGAACCATTTACGTGAGCGCTTAGCTACGCCAGCTAAGTCACAGCAGTATCCGTTAGGCGTGGTAACTATATCCGTTTCGGAAAAAGGTAACGCTTGGAATTCTGTCCATCCACATGGTAAGCACGTAGTTTTCCACGTCTAACTTTTGTCAAATTTTTCATAATACGATATAAAAAGCTGGGCTGCCTCTAGAATCGTATCGCTAAATATGGGCAAATCCTGCAGAAAACTGCAGAAGAGGTCTCTGTAAGTAGAATATTGGCGAATAGACACTTCGTTCCTGCAGATGTACAGATTAATCCTTTTATTACCATATGTTTACTATAAAAATGCTTTCCGCTTAAGACGATGTTTTCTTTTGAGAAGATACAGAGTCCCGTGCAGAGTCAATCGCTTAGCAGTCTTAGCCGAAGCATCTCTGAAGTCTCTTTTCTTGCTACAAGCCGGTTATTCGATCCCCATAAACCTATCTAAATAAAGAAATTTCAAGCGAAATTGATGACCCAAGGCCATATTTTTATGAAACGGATGAAGAGGATGCGCTTGCAGAGTTCAGCCTTAATAACGTGTACAGCTAATGCTTGCCGCGTATGTAGTGTTTTCATTGCACGTAGACGACGACATGCAAGCGGACCGTTGTGCGTTTACTAACAACACTACCTTCCTTCGGCTAAATCGGACGGATATATGACGCACTTAGATCATGGCGTACGACGTAAGCTGAGAATAAGTAGTTTGCTAGCAGCCCGAACTCGGTATCGTTTACCTACTACAGTGGTACTTAATCCGATCCTGGGAACTTTAGAACTGTCGCACGTATAAAATTTTTAGTATAAAATAAGCAGTAGAATCTCTATAACGATTAGCACTTTCCAACGAGTGTGTAGAGCCATCTATCGGCTGTTTAAATCTGGTTCCGCTAGTTCTAGTTGTTGATATATAAACTTTAGTTCTTTTGGCTATTTCATTTCGGTTAGGATTTTTATCTAACATTTCGATAACAGCATTGTTTTTTCTGCTTAAAAGTTGGGTAGGATGAGACTTGAATTGGATAAGTTCAGAAATGACACGGACAACTTCCGCCCGTGCAATACTTATTTACCCATACCATATATATTTATATAAATTCGCAGCGAAGAGAAAAAGGCCATATCTGATTCGATGCGAAATGACACTTATCGTGCGCAGTATAGGACACGCATACACGCGTGACTTCAATTATCTCGTCAAACTGGTAATTGCTCCAAACGCCGTCTAAGGCCAATTATTCTCTATTAGTACAAGTCGTAAGGTGGTGTCGTAAGACGACGGGTAGGTCTGTCTAACCTATTACGCAGCACTACAAAAGGCCGAGATGTTTTGCTCGAAACAAAGCACCTTTAGTTTACGTAATACCAGCAAAGGGCTAGATTTCGTAAATGTATCTTTTCGCTGGCCATATCTTGGTCTAGGGAATACAACCTTTTGCAATGGGACAAGGAATCCAATATGCAACTTCGGCCAGATGACCGGTCATGAGGGACGTAATTCGGTTGCATATGTTGACGTTTGAGTTTCTGTTTTTCTGCGCAGGTGACGTCCATCAAGTCGACGAATGCCGGACTTTTTCCCTATTATATACAAGTTGTTTTTGGAAAAAATTTTTTTTGAATAAAGATGGACCTTAACAAAGCGGAAGATAAGAGTATACCTACGGTAAATAATTTAGAACGCCAACTGAGATTCGGCATTGGAACATCGTGTACGTAAAATTAATCATTATATCTTCCACAGTTGCGTTAGTTCTGATCGAAAATTCAAATGGCAATATCTTCTTGATATTGGCAATATCTTCTTGGTATCTTCTTTTTCGTTCATATGTGCAGTTTTTCGTCGACACGTTTAGGCATATTCTTTGTGTTTTTGTCCGGTATATGAGAATGCTTAGTGATTAAAATTTGCGTGCATTTTACAGGCTATCGTACCCAATATCGTGTGTAATTTATTTGAGACCTTGACGTGGGGCCTGACTGGTTCTAGCGATAAACACCGAACAGACCTGTGGTATATAAAAAAAATTATGCATTCTTTGAAATGAAGGCTGAAGCAGTATATTTGTTGCTGCACTTCGTAAGCGGAACAATTACTATTAGAATTGCCTATGTCGTTACGATGGGGCTGACGGGTGCCTACTTCATAGCTAATGATATCCAAAGTCGTGCGGTTCTTTCGCTTTACTCGAAGTAAATAGATTTTCGACCAAAGCCACCGTTGAACGAATGCTTTAAGCAATTGCCAAATAGCATCTGCGAAGGTAAAAAGAGAAAAAGAAATAAACCATCTTATAACATCGAGTTTTACTATACAGATGGATTGAAGACAGATTTCTGCCGTAACCGCTGTTATTTATTAAATGAATTACTGTATTACGTGCAAAATGGCTGCAACTGAATGGGTTTACGACACTTTTTCCATATCTATTCACGCGTGCCTATAGCGGATGTATGAACCTGTCAACTAGCGATTGTCGGGCCTAGGCGGTATTTGGCCAACTCGAATTGACTAGAAAGCGTATCCCACCCCGAACCCCTCTACCTAGAGCCACCAATAAAATTGCTTTTTCAAATATAACTCCCACAAATGATCTGATTTCTGAGAAACCTAACGTTTATTTTCAGACTCTGGTATTGTGACTTGCTGACTGTTTTGAATAACTATACCAATGTGCACCAACAGTTGCAATTATCTCCAATTTGGACCTACAAAAAACGTATATAGTCGTATCTGTGCTCAGAGTAACCTTTCTTGGTGAACTTGCTGATACATAAATGAACGCAAATTATGAGCCTTAACTTCTGACTAATCGCAATTTTTGGCTCGGCTCTAATAGCATAATTTTGGCAAAAAACAAAAAAAAAAAAAAAAATTACCATCATTTTCGCAAGCAAGCAGCGCATCGTCCCCGTTGTTGGTAGGATAGCCTTTCTTCTGAAGCGTCTCTTCGCAATCTTTACTGCTTTATGTAGCAAGGCAAGCTGGCGTGTTATCATTCTTAACCATTTAGTTGCAGCCAGATGGTCTGTACTTATACTTTAACATATATTTTTCCTTTTTTACATCGGTACAATGGCCATTATATTTCACTAATCTCTTCTGTACCTCTTCGTACGCGCCAAATTATATTGTTGAGTGTAGTTACCCAACTATCGCTTCGTTGACGCTATGGTTGCTGCCCTCCAATTGCAGTGACGCACCACCGCTGTTTTTGTTGTTGTGGTTGTATTCGTACAAAAAACACTGAAGATGATTAGGATTTACGTTTTCCTCCTGTATGGGTCATTGGCAGGCGCTTCGCGCTCGCCCACTGACAGTCTCAATGTTGCTCACCGACGAAAGCTGTGATCGTGTAAAACATCTCCGCTCTTTGCCTATTTGTGAACGGAAGTCAGGATCTATTGCGTTATGAAACGTTGATTCTATTCGAAGGTCGCTTAAAAACGACAGTGAGTGGTTCATTTGTTACGCTGTTATTCGCGACGATGGCATATAGAAAATTTTTGGCAAATTTCCACCCAGTAACGATATGCTGCTGCGCCAATACCTGTCTACGGAGCTGGTTGAATGGTGCTGCTGCTGCTGTTCGAGATAGTCAACTCAGCCCCTGTCATCTGGCCTGACGCACACACAAACGAGTACACGATCCATTAAACGAGTCAACAATCGCGAAAATCACTAATAAGCAAAATTGGTACGAGTAAGAAAACATTCGTTTGAAAGCCAATCTATACCCTTCTGATTAGAGTTTTGCCCACAGGCCAAGCTGGCTCTGAAGCTCTAGCATTTCACGGTTGAGGAATTCGAGGAAGGCCGTTATACTCCTTGGTTAATTTCTACTTTCACGGCTTCATGGATAACATTGATGTTATCACACAGAAGAGGTATGGCGTAAAACTACTAAGTGATACTCAGTTAATTTGAGAAACAATTTACGAGCGGATCGGACTGTCGAGCGGGCACTACGAAACTATACTTAGGGTAAAAATATTTTACTATAACTAAAACGACTGTAGCAACCCTCATAACTGCGAGAATCCGCGTCAAGCCCTTAAAATAGGTATGGGGAAACAAAGGGAATTTTATAGATCTTACAAACAAAAGCCTATTCGCACCAGTGCTCTACTAGGGAAGGAAAAATAACGATACCTCGCTAACCGAAAGTTAGTCATACGCTTTTCCCTAACTTAGCTATGATTCTCCAATTTTCAACAAATATGAAAAGGCTCAAAAATGTTTGTTATGTTACGATCATCGATTGTCTACGCGAAAAGGAGCGTGTCATAGAACTTCGAGCCGAATTACATAGGAGATTTGCCGAAAGGTAGCAAAAAAATTGTTAATTACGTGTTATTAATCTCTTGTTTTTTTGTTTACAGAAATCGTCGTCAAACGCCTTTTGATTCTTTTTTCAATCGCGTTGGTGTACCAAATCGAGGTGATTTAACCCCTTTTAGCGTCGATGGAATGTTCGCTGTTGCTCCCTACGGAAATCAACAGCCTTGGTGGAAAGGGTAAGAAGGGCAAAATTATTATTATTATTATCATTGTGTTACCAATCAGTCAGTCAGTCAATCAATCAATGTGTTATAAGTTTATTCTTTAGAAATGGACAGAGGGAACGTTACCGAAATCGCTAACAGGGCCTATCTTCAAGCACCCTATTTGCCCCATATAGACTTCACTCGTACATGAATGTGTTGTATGTACAAAATTATTTCAATTCTATTATGCATCTATAATGTTAGTTGAGATAGTCGAAGGGTTTTTAAGCTATGAGCGGGCCCTTGATGCCTATAGATTTGTGCCAAGATACCTTCTATACCACAAAATACTTCACTTCACGCCGATAGAGAACAAGGTAAATATTACTAGTTTCGTAGTAGGTAACGTTCGAGTATTTTACTCATTCATTGTTTCTCACTAAGGAGGCGCTATTTTCTCGCCGTCGTCAGTCGAGAAAAGCTACTACCGATAGGAAAATGTTACTTTATCATAATATCATAGATAGATATAGTAACGATCTCGCGTCGAATATCTGCAAAGGGATTGATACAAGGTCAGACTAATCACAGATATAGACGAACGGTACATTCAAATGGTATCCTATCAGCCAACAGATGTCCAGTAATAAATCTCGAACACAGCCTTGTAGATTTGAGGTACTAATAGTATCGTTAATTTTTTAGTCAACCGTCCAGTCTCTATAACACCCTAAATATATCTTCAGTGTTTTAGTTCATTTATCTGCTATACGAAGCTGACTATTATAGTCAAATAGAAACATTTTTATTTACGGCCAAGGCCTCAATCTTGCTAGTAGAATTTTAGCGGTGTTTCAAGTTCCCACAACCTGTGGGCTGTTCTTAATTCATCGATAGGTCTTAATACAACCCAGATAGACCGCTCTATTCAACTAACCCAAATTACCCTGGCAAGCACAGTCATGTGACGTAAATTTCAAGAGATACTCAGGCATTGCAATGAACCAGTCAATGCCAACACTTATTCAGCTTGTTTGCTATGAGGATGCATTAGATTGCCGGAAAGTTCAGAAGGCCGTTACCGTCAGATAGAAGCATACGGATGTTGGAATCGCACAAATCAGAGTCATTTCAATGTGGGTCGGGTCGAGTTCCGTCATTTGGTGTTACAGGCACAAATGGACGCTCAATACTTCGCTACATGGCTGATCCTCGACAAAAGCCCAACGCGGGAAAAAGAACTGATCTTATTCATCTGATGCGATGCGTCTTTAGAAAACATCCATTTGGCGTCGGTCGTCTGCTTGTACGCCACCATCTTCTATTGCGCAAATCTACCCTCATACCCGAATCTGTCCCTAATTGCACCCTTGGCGGCACGCACATTGAGATAGCAGCTAAGGAGCTACAGTCCGCCTAGAGGAACAAAAGCTGCTTAGGACATTTCAGAAATTTTTCGATTCTGGTTAAAGCCGCAGAATCGGACCACTATAGCGTTGCGTACCGCAGACGAACGGTTAGTCACCGTACGCTTTTGGCACTGCTTCTGTCCGAAGAGCACTTTGTTTTATGAATGCTGCTGATAATGGTGATTCAAGCCAGACAAAAATGGGCCTAACGCTTCGACTTAGACCGAAAGCAACAAAACAACAACGAACGGCAACTGTCTATTACCACTGTCACAATTATTATTGTTTCTAAGGCGCTAGAGCCCTCTTCGGCATAGTGCTAGCCGATTCCAGCGAGCGATCTTTAAGTTAGCAGCGGACTCCTAAGTTGGTGGTCGGCCAGTTGCTTTTTTTGAGCGTCTCCGCTTTGGGTCGTAGCCAGCCTTGTATCGACTCGCGTATAATGAATGCTGCATCAGTGAAATCGGTCTGTCTCCACTGTCGTTGTTGCTCGTAGATTAAGGACGATGGCTCGAGAGAGGCCAGTTCTTCCTTTACCGTTTTCTATATATATATATATATGTGTGCATATACTCTCAGAGCGTAGGACACAGCATCTCAGAAGCTTCGTTAGATCCAGTGAAGTCATTATGATGTTTCGTTAAATTTGAGTCACAATTTTTATAGGTAAAGTTAGTTGTTATTTATTGAGGTTGATAAACCTTTGAACGTTAATAAGTAAAGTCTATTTAGAGTTGAAAGCAAACTTTACGAATAGTAAACACTGTAGCATTTCTCTACGCCTGTGACTCAGTCGTACGTACTAGAAATGATACTGAACTTTTTATGTGTGTTTTTTAGCTAAATTAAACTAGTTCAATCTGGGCGTGTCTCCTAGCGCTAAAATACAGCTCACACTTCGTGGCGTTCAGCTGCTTGGAGCATTTTAACCGTAATTGACCGTGATTAACCGTCATTTTCCTATATATATATTGCATGATACTATAACCTCGAAGGGGACCTAGTCTATTTGCGTCGTATGGAGATTGATTTCTATATACCGTAACACAACGAATCAGGCGGAATGGAATTCTTAATTCGCTTGTAAAATTCACGCAGAAAACGTTTTTTTTACATTTTGTAGCCATGGTTGTGATGAATCATTTTCAATATGACACGATCATTTTATATGCCCGGACGATCAGATAACTACCATGCTACTCTTCGACGAATAGGTATAGAGATAATTAAAGAAAAAAAAAATTTCACCTGCCTAGGACGAACGAGACACAATAGGAATACGTCTCTCAGCGATGGGCCACTCCTTTCACACTCGGAGCTAGTATATCTAAAGCTTAATTTTTGGGTTGCTTGAACAGTGTAAACTTCAAAGCAAATCTGGTATCATGCTATTTACTGGAAATATAGTGATTCACTTCATTTCAACGTGAAGCCAGTCTATCTAGATAGCTAATTTTCGTGAATACAGACGACCTATTTTTGAATTTCAGCAGATTCGTAGGAACGTGCTTTGAAGCTGAAGTAATTTGGCCCGAATGATAATGAAAGGGGACTTATATGGCCAGCGTAGCAGCTAGGAGAAGAAACGTTGTAAGTTGTGTCGTACTACTTTGAAGGTGGCTGAACTTCGTTTCAGCTGTCAAATGTTGAATGTGTCAAATGTACGACAACAAAGCCTGGCTCTGCTGTGAGCTTGTTTGCCGATGTATCACACGCACACATGTTAACTTTATAATTTATAGCATTCTCTATTACTTTTTTTCTACTAAATCTTTGCTCGGACTAGACGCCTATAGAGTCATAGTTCAGGCTCTCACCGACGTTTCGTTGCTAAAGCCGTGTAGGAGGCGTGTTGGCTTGAATAATTGTCATCGTAAGTCAATGGCGCGTAATCATCATACCCAACGGTTTGCCCACTTTGTACTGTGTTTAGCTGCAGAGTAAAACGTATTGCTGCTAACTAAAACTTAGAAACGATGCTAACTCTTCGATAACAGTTGAAGCCGGTCATTTATCTATCCTGTAAACATCTTTGATTTAGTTGAAGAACTCTTCTGAAGATGCCTGTCTAAATGGGGAATGCTAAGGAGATGGGACCAAAGGTGAAAGAGGACATCTTTATTTTCGCTCTGTCTGGTCAATGGCACTAGAAGTATTCGCACGGTCCATTTATATTTGTTAGTCATTACTGTTGTTATTGCTCGCATGATGAGACGCTACGGACGGGCTGCCTTTATTGTTAGCCATTAACATCCACCGCAAAAAGAACACCAGCAACTGTTACGCGCGCGTAAAACGAAATTGGTGTCCAAGGGCAACCCGTTCTATCACCATATTAAGGGTGATTGTGACAATGTTTACAGACGGGAAGAATTAGCAGATAAGCCCACACGCAGAATGACGTTCACTTTTAATATCTTCTATGTGAAGAGAGGCGGATAGACCAGAAGGCAGGAAAGCCGAATCTACTGAATATATAGATACTTCGATTGAATTCTCTGGGCGACAGGCGGGATATTTACATCGGTGACTCACTACTGAATTAGCATGCTGTGCACATACATTTGTACATAATTTACTCGTCAAAATGAATCACCGCCCCGGAACTAGGCTATAAGATCGGCTTATCACCGTTGGGATGGATCCACAAGATTTGATTTCCATTCGGCTATTCAGCTGTAGAAACGATGCATAGAGAACACAACAATAACGGCAATACGCGTCGTGTGGAACAATCGCCGCGTAGGCAAGCGTCTGTACTATAAAGTATACGGATTTGCTCAGATGTACACAGACTAGTCTCCGCCAAGGATATAATTTACCGAACCGAGAGAGTTATCATACGTCTACATAAAAGACATATACACGTATATATATTTCGCCTTGATACAGTAAATAATCTGCTGTGTCACTGTCTATGTCCACTCTTGTTATCCTATTCGACCGTAAGTCGTAAATTATAATATAGTATAAGCGAGTCGGAATATAATCGACAGATAGACCTTAAGGCTGATGCCGTCGCTCGAGCCCTGTGGACCTCTTACTGACCGCTGGTAAGCGATGCTGGGGATACAATGTCCGGTCGGATTTTTTTTTACCAAGAAAGCTCACGCTATTAAAATGGATAGGCCAGTTTGAAATTTGCTCGTCCGCTAAATATGGCGTGCTTCGAATACAAATCTGCACCGTTATATAACTAGCTGGCTGATATTCTTGTCTGGACACTTATGATGGTTCCGTAGCCTGTCTGCGTCTATTTCCCACTAGCTCCATACGTCTAGCCGAAGTTCGAATGGCGATCAAGGTTAGAGGAAAGAGGAGATTATACAGGTAATTAAACCTAATCGACCATGTTAGCGGCCGCTAACGTTGGCATTGTAAATCATTTATCCTGGTTAATTTTTAAACAACAAAATAAAGACATCGACATTAGACGTAATATTATTGTTTTTGCTTAGGTAAGGCTCTATGCGCTTGATGGCTAAGGTTAACGATTCATGAAACCTTCACAGAAGTGCCCACTTTGTTTCAGCTCAAACGTCTGTATGACAAAAAAGGAGGAAGAAGTCGAAGGTATTTCTCCTGAGAACCTCTTGTTTTCCCTTCAGTCGACTCAGTGCTCAGAATCACCAACGACTCACACCTGTATCACCAAGGTAGGATATTTGCCTTTGCCTTTATTAGGTCCATTACTCGCATCACTTAGGTGTACGAGATTTTTACACACCCATTAATGGGTGTAATCGTGTTCAAATAAATCGAATTCACGACTACAGTAGTGTCTGTGGTGGCCGGTTTGAGAATTCCGATCGACCTTTGAGGAGAGATTCCCCATCCGATTACGGTAGGCTGTTCTACGATTGTCATAAACAGATGAATGGATAGTCTTAAAGCTCAAGCATTCCTCAGCTTTTTTCCAATATGATGCCAAATTTGGGGGGTATTGGTCGGTGATGATCCTGAACTTTTAGGTAACCAACCTTGGCTGGCTTCATCCATCCGACAATAATGAAACTTAGAGCGGGCAATTCGACTAACTTTGATTGTAATATCCCTGTAAGCAATACAATATATACATACTCGCGGTTTATATCTAGATTTTCACCTTTTTGTTCAATGACGACAACAGATCCGCACTGCAAACGAAAGCAAAAATGTCATTGAGAAGTACACTTGCTGTCATGGATTTACACGCCGTCAGGATGGGCCAGGGTGTATTGAAGCTGACCTCAAAGTAAGTGACTCCAAGAATCATAGAGAACGGCGAAACGGTTCAACTAACTTTTGCTCGTTTAAAATTCAAGTTTATTATGTAGTTCAAAGTACAATATTTTATTAAAAAAACTAGCTTATAGCGATAATTATTCCAGCCCGTACTATTGACTGAATTTACGGCCCTAGTTATCAGCGAACTTTCCCATAATGAAAACGCATTTATAAATACCGAATATACAGTTTTCTTTATTCTTTGCTGTACTGTTTGTTTTTCTACTAAATGGCAGAAAAAAGAATATTTGTTATTTTCATACTTCACTTTCTGCAAGTTAATGGAACTTCCCTTTCAAAACGACCCTCAGCCTCCGAATACGCTAGACTTCACTCGACTCCTTTTACTACAATGAACGACGATGCTCGTAGTCAGTTTAACGATACCTTTAATATTTGTTGTCATTACGCGTTTTCATTTTTGTCTCAGTCAACCTAATTTCTATTAATCTACCAGTATTATAATTTCATCATACAAGTTACATCTATGTTACGTAAAACATGATACATTTTCTATTCGCACAGGGACACATGTGGCAAATCCTATCCACACTTTCATAACTTTTTTTACTTATTGTTCGATCCACAAAAGGCCGCTATTTCTAAACGCGTTCCGCCCCTCAGCGATTTAGGATTCGAAGTAAGACAAGCCCTATAATTAGTTACCATTTTCGCTCTGCTTATGCGAATGTTGTAATTATTACGTTACTCTTCTTTAAACAATATCCGAACGGAAATGCTCGGCATCGTCTGATCTGAGTCATCTCTTTGGCCATTTTGGCATAGAATTAGCCTCTTTTTTATGAAGGATTTGAAAAGGTACTCAAGCGACTCACAGCTATATAGATAGACGACAGGTACGTCAAAGCTGGATCCGTTAAGCGACTGTTTGGTCAACGCCCCACCTTAGCCGTCGTGGGGATAAGGGGGATGGGGGGTATCGACGTCGTACATTGTTTGTGCATGTGTGTGTTATCGGTTGCCGGTGAAGTGTCTGTTAGTGTGTCTTTCGATATATCTGGCAGAAGTATCTTTAGCTCTAGGACCGTCAAACGCAGCGGGCGTAACGTCGCTCGCTTTGCGCCTACTGAGCTAACAAGCGCTAGCGTGCGGCAAACGCTAGCAAAACACTACGAAGATAATCCACGATGGCAACAAGAACCATACCAAAGTCCACAAAATGGATTGCATCCACAATCAGCTAACAACAACAGCCGGCTAATAATACCAATATAAAGTAGGTTGAAGTCAGTCCGCTGAACGGAGCTGCTCAAGTGGGAGCCATTGGGAGGCAAGGCCTTTGACTCGAGAGCCGTTGTCGACCTGATGCATCAGCACTGTAGTTCAGTGAATGTAAAAAGAGATACGTGTAATTGTGGCAGAATGTAGTTCTATCGTTCTACGCGTGTCAGAAAAGCACAACGTTGACGATACTCTTTGATTTCTATTCAATGCGAAATGGCTTCTTTTTAGTCGAAGCCTCCCGCAGCGCACTGTGTTCTCTTGTGCCATTCTTCTTCCTGTCGAGAGCTTGAAAGCCCTGACAAGATGCATCACAGAAAAGCTTCTGGGTTCTTTTGAATTTAGTTGAGAAATCGAAATTTACGGTTCGTTAGTGCGGCCATTTCAAGGGTAAATCGAAACGAAAATAAGTATAAAGTAGGGGACCGTTCTTGTCTTGAGATCTTTTCATGTCTTAGCGTATGAGAAATCAAAATGAATTATTGATTTGTGATGTTTTATAATTTAAGACCGACCGGTCGTTCGTGCCCCTACGTATTTATTACTAAATTAGTGTGGGATAGAATATGGGTATTGATTAAAATCAGTCGAGTGAATCTCTAATTATCAGAATGTTCTCACTGCGAGCGCCTCCTGTTATTCTATCGATGTCTTTTTTTCCGTTATTGCCATTTGCTCATATCGCCCTTGCATCATCGTCTTTGTGTCCTGGATTTAAGTGCAGTCAGTATTTCGACACTCGTTATCGGTTACGTTATATAAATATATATATATATATATATATATATATATATAGACGAATAGGTAAAATGGCAATGCACAACTATGTGTCATGTCAGTCTTTCAATACGTCTCACGTGATTGTCAGTCTTGTATCATGCCGTGACGGGACACGTTTTTTGGAGGGCTGACAGTGAGTAAATACAGATAGCTAAAGCAAAAACGCTTATCACAGGTGTTGCTGTCGTTACCCTTGAAAGCAACTGGAGTGGACTCTCGACGCAAACCTACATGTTGCTTTTGCTCTTATTATAGCAGAGTGTATATGCGTGTGTGCGTGCCTATTACCGGCAGTTATGACGTTCCGTTGACTGCCGTTGCAGCGGCCTGAGGCGATGCCTCTCGGTCATGTTTTGCGTCCCATATTTTTAATAAGAATTTATGGTTCGTCGACCACAACGATATTTCGTTCATCAGACAATGTATCTGAACGTCCTCCGAGACTGACGTAACCTAAATAACACCATTCTGTGGGATAGCTTACGTATCAGATGCAATTTTTGGTCTGTCACATTGACAAAGTCGACAATGATTTGAACCGCTGTTTGGTTTGTTGTCGTAAACCCTGGGATTTGCCATCTGGAAGCTGGGGTGGTCTGGACAGATGAGACCTATTGAATACTATATATGCAACAAAGAGCAATATTGTATAGGGAATAAAAAAAGCCAATCATCGATTAGCAGTCATTACCCCTTTTTTAATCTCCTGGAACTGGTTGGTGTTGAATTGCAGTTATATTTACGAAATGCAAGGTACTCATTCCTCCAGAAATTTCGCTGACTTGAGATGAACTTGGCCTTTTTTTCTTTCACAATAGATCACTGGAAAGTTAAGAAAAACATATTAACTTCTCGTTGAAGATCGAAGGTGCACCGTGAAGTGCTACGAAGCTTCAATTGGCCAACGTAACCTATTTTTGTGGGAAATAAGCATCTTTGTTAAATGCGAGATGATGCCTTTTCGGGTAGTGAAACTCTTTACTAGAAGATGCTAAACATTTGCTGCTTCCCGTGAAGCTGATGTAGCTGTGCGTCCAGATATTATCGTACGACACCGAGTACCACGTCTTAACCAGCAATGAGATAATAAAGCTCTCTTTACATCTGTAAGCTATGGAATTGAAAGTTGACGGATTGTGATAGCCGGTATCCATTTGCGGAAAGCACATGACACGAACAACAACGACCCTTACCTACCAGGCCCTTTTTTTTACTCACGAAAAACTGCCAAATTATGCCTTCGGGTCCTACTTTATCACAACAGTTTCGATTTTTCATCTCGATAGGCCTAGTAGTTGATGTAAACTGTACAAATCAAAGAAAAGACCGTATCGTTATTAAATATGTCGTAGGTGACGAGCTCCCAACTCACTGTTATGCAATAGGCGCAATATAAATGTCTCCATCAATTGCCGAATCATTGTTGGGCGTAAGAAATAAGAAGCTGATTTCCTTCTTTACCTGTTTCATTCCCTGGTACAAATATGATACGCTTTTAGTTTGCCAGTATGTTGTATTGGTTTGAGGTTATCCGGTCCAGTTGAGCAAAAAGAGACAAACATTTCTTTAATAGAAGTTTTGTGCTTGGCTATGTCTTTAGAATGACATTTTCAATAAAAATTTCCTATTTCTTAGCTTTCCAATGGCACTCGGTGTAGTAATAATAATAATGTTATTCAGTCGTCAAGTCACCACAGGTGACTCTAGCAATACTTTCATCAACCGTAATAAAGCAAAGCTTAACTCTCATTCTCTACCAGCCGTAATTCAAACGCTTGCTTCCCTGACTTAGACAATACTAATGCTATTTCGTCCCTCTTATAGGACCTAAGTGAGGCACTAAAAATTATTGGCACCACAGAATTTGGGAAATTTGTAGACGATTCAAAAGTTACCAAGCGGAGCGGTTCAGACGTAAACGTAACCGTGTTCGCGCCTACCAACAATGCCATTAAGAAACTCGAAGCGAAGGTTAGTATAAAATGTTTAGCGTTTACAAACCTAGTGTATTCTAACCCAGCGAACTAACCTAGTATATGTAGATGAAAACGTTGGCTTTGAAGGACGTGGCGTCGCCTAAAGACTTGACTTCAAAGTCTTCAATGATATATGTGTATGATAGAATACTATAAGAACGGCAAGATGATCGCTATATCGTTGCTGCTTATATCTAGCTCGATTCAGGAATAATATGAAACACGTTTTAGAATCCAGTCATAAGGAATCTCCGTTTCGGCTACGGCGTACGGCCTTTGCCCTACAATGGCTACGTCAAAGTACAGTAATATGCGCTAGCGTTTAGGACCCGCTTCATTGATGATAATGACAGTGGTACCTTAGTTCGAGATGTTTATATGAAATTACAGAAAGCTGAAGGTGGAAACGGCGAAGGGGAGAACGAGGTAAGCTCAGCAGATATGGCCAGCGCGCATATGCTCGAGGGATACTTCCAACTGGCTGATCTGGTCGACGAACAAAAAATTGCAACACTCGACGACAAGAGCTCTATTCGATTTAATGAATTCTACAATCCTCACAAGGTATTACTTTAAATGACACGCCCCAATCGTTTTTAATTGCTTCGATTCAAGTATATAATAAAGTGCTAAATCGAACGTCGAAAACACTACAGGATTGTAACGTTCACGGAGTGTCATAGGATATGGTGGAAACATTATAAGCTTACGTATCTATTGTAGCAGTTTTTATTAAAAATTAGATGTGGATTAATTTTTTGTTGCGAACGAAGCTTGACTTAGTTGGTTTCGACTTCGTTTAACCCTCACGCAAAATAGGATGCCGGTCAAAAACAGCAGCTAACAGCTAGCTAATTAGGCGAAAATGTCCTGATCATGATGCTATCATTAATCGCCATATATCATGTTTAGGTGCTCACAGCTAACTGCGTGCCCATCGTTGCGGCTGATAACTTCCACAAAAACGGAGTAATTCATGTCGTTGATGGCTTCCTGCCTATCCCAACGAAAACCGTTAAAGAAGTACTTAGCAGCGACCCTCGATTTTCCACCTTTAGCGAAAGTAAGTTCATCTTTTGATACACAAAATGTTATTGTTATATATAGGGACAGGTCGGCAGTGTTTGTCGACGCCGTAATATGGACGGCAAGATCTCCGTGGAATGACCCAGGAGCCGTTCGTCCAAGGTACGTCATTAATACATGCCACATAATGTATATGAATAAATGAAGGGCGAGATTGTGATTCTTTCCTATAGAATTGTTACTGTGGAACAGATAGAAGTAGAATTTGCTATAAATCTAGACTTCGCCAGGTAGGATAAACAATTTCTGCATTACCTGGCTCATTAATATTTACAGTTTCTTACATTTTGGCTGGCTTGTTACCCGATAAGGTCTGATATAATTAGGGTTAACTATTCACTATATTAACCTTAAGTGACACATGAATTTGAAGTCATTCTATTGCGATACTGGAGATTAGCTTCAATATTCTGAATTGAAAGTGGTTGTAAATCCTATAGCTATATTTTTATATGAACGCTATCGTTTATATATTACAGTTCTTGGCATGAGCGAGCTGGTAGACAAACTTGATGACCAGGAAGCTCATTATACAGTATTTGCACCCACCGAAGACGCCTTCAAGGGTATTGATGCTGAGACCCTAGAAATGTGGAAAAAAGGAGAGGGTAAGCGATGATTATACGAAGTCAAATAACTCCGCTGTTTATTGATTGCTGTTGGTCGGGAAAGCCTTCTTCTGTACTCGTTTGATCCTTCTGCGTCACGCACAATCCCCGATAGTCTAGGGGTATTTTATGACGTCTCTGGTTGAAATAGGGCTCAGTATATACGGCTCTCAAAAGTTCTTCCATTTATTCTCATAATTAATTTCGAATGGCGAGCAATAAATGTCGATGAGTGCTTTTTTTTGCTAGCATATATAACAACACATACTGTGTTATAGGTTGCGTGGATCAACTGCTTCAAGGACACATAGTGCCTCACACAATCTGCACATCAGCTGTACCGCAACAAGCCCGTGTCCGCAATGTCCTACGAGTACCAATCATGTTGCAGAAGAGTCCGGATGGTCGCGTTACTGCGGAGGGCGTCGAAATTGAAGAGAAAGACATCATCGCAACTAACGGAGTCGTGCATGCACTCAAAAACGTCATGCTTTCGCAGACAAGCAAATCCCTCCTCGATACCCTTAAAGCTCACAAGCTCATTGATCTCGTCCATCTCATTGATAGCAACGAACTTACCGAGCGTCTTAACGGATTGAAAAACTTTACCTTCTTTGCTCCTACAGAGGAAGCAATCAAGGATGTGTCGCTTAAAGAGTGGGATTCGATGAAGGCCGAACAAAAAATTCAGGCTCTATTTCTATACCATACAACTGAGAGTAAAGTTGGCCTAAAGTCCTTATTTAATAATATGATCATGAATTCGCAGCTTGAAAAGGCGCAGATTCGTGTTAACGTCTATTCTCGTAATAACAACTTTGATGATGCGACGTATAGTGCTCAGTGTGCACGTATTGTCAGTCGGCCCATTGACGTCTGTGGTGGCTCTATTTATTTTGTCGATAAGGTGCTTCGTCAACCCGAAACGTCAATTTGGACCCTTATTGAGAACAACAAGAACCTGCAGGTGTTCCGCAAGCTGGTCACAAAAGCCGGTCTCGAAAGTCAACTTAAAGAGAATACGGGTCCTTTCACTGTTCTGGCTCCCACTGACGAGGCCTTCAAAAAGCTAACGCGCGATGAAATGGAGGCTCTAGAGAAGGGCGATGGCGTCGAAGCTCTTGTGAAAACGCACATCCTTACCGATATGCTGTGCTCAGCAGGTGTTAACTATAACAGCGCCTTTGCTGTGCAGGAACACAGAAATCTAGATGGGAAATCCGTGTCCGCTCAAAGGTCACTACGTGGTCACGTGTATTTTGGAGGTGCACGCGCTGAAGACAAAGACCTAACGGCTAACAATGGAGTCGTGCACATCATTGACCGTGTACTTAATGCTCAGCCTGAACAGAAGCCACAACCTGCACATGCTCAGTCTCAAGGACCTCAACCTCAGGGAACTGAAAATCGTCGCTACGTTTCATTCGAGTTCCCCCACTTTTGAACCGCTTGCAAATAACACTCGCCTAAATTTATGCAAGCCAGCTGACTGCTAGAAATTGTGAGTCGACCCGAATGATCCCGAAGGTTACACAAAACAATCGACATACATCTGTCATACACATGACTATAGGATTGCGTCAAGCGACCGTAACGACTGGAGGAAACAAAGCTATTTATTTCGTCTGGAAAAACCATTTGACGTGGTATAACAAGTACTGTTTCATATACGAAGTGCTTTTTAGGAAATGCTATACTGAAATTAAATTAATATGTATGAGAAGTGAGTCGATAAGAAGTAAGAACGTGAATATAAATAGGATTTAAAATATCTACTACATATCGAAGCCATATGATTGGCGCTGCACTCAAGGTCAAACTTATCATAACGGACTCCGTTATGACATGAGCGCCACTCTGAATACTTTGTTGTGTTCACGACGCGACAGAGTCTATAATGTAAAAATATAAAGACTTGAATATACTTTGCCTCGTGATTCAATAATAAATTATTTAATAACGTTATTATTGCTGTGTGATCATGTTTGGCTCAGGTATCATGCTGTAATTGTATAAACAAATTTATTAACATGTACTTTTTAACATCGTGTCAGTGTCCGTTAGCGTCTAACATTACAAATAACACGTTTGTCAAACCAAAATTATATTTCGATACAAGCTTCTATATGCTTCCAATAGCTTTTTTTTTTTGGTGATGTCGATTGTTAGAATATAGCACTTTCAAATTTAAGGGATAAAGGTCATAGTTTTATTTATATATAACCATATATTAATATACAGAATGAATTTCGATTGTAGACACAAGATCTAATCATACTGTAAGGTAATTCTGCCGACGAGAAAGCCGAAAAAATATTTACGATTTTTGCCCTATTTCTCCTGCCGCTAACCTGGTGACTTCCCAGTTGATTATTACAACGTAGGGTTAACCAAATTGTGCATGAGATCATGTTTTTTTTTTCACAACGAACTACCTGGGCCTAGTGCGTACGGGGTAGGGCACTCAGGCAGGTAGTTCGGATAGCGCTGCTCGGTGAAACCGTTATTTTTGATAGTAAAAACAGAGCAATAAATTCATGGTGGCAAAAATCATTTTTGAATTGGGAATTTGAGCCCAGATCAATTATTATCTGATCCTCCAGCGCGAAACAAAGCTTCACCAAATTAGAAACTTGACTTTTTGCCCGTAATCAGCAGTCTACGCTATTGCCAGTTTTTATGCGATTTCTGAAAAATTTAGGGAAGACTCCCATGAGGCAAACCAGAAGATTTTTAATAGGGTTCCAGTTTGAAAATGATTCTAAACTAGTCAAAAAGCCATTTTTGATACATCTGAATTTTTGATACACTAATTAACAACCGTTTTGGGGAGAGGAATATCAATTGCCAATTGGCTCTACACCATAAGGTCAACCGTTTTCGAACTTTCGGACCAAAACGTTTTTTGAACCTTTGGTCGTTCTGAACCTTTGCACTTTTGGGGACACTTAGCCTACTATCACCGAAAAATTTAATACTATTGCATTTTTTGCGTAGCGTACTAGTGCGGCACATCAACTAGTTTGTTAGAGAACTCTTTGCAAAATAAAGAAGAATATTCTGAAGATAACTAGCAAGTAGTTTAGGTCCCGGATTGAAGCTGTGAATAACTACGACTGCCAGAGATGACATTTCTAGCACATGCAAAAAAATCGAAGAAATGTTTGTGCAAAATAGTATATCCAGATCTAGGTGTTCCATTTATTAAAAAAAAAAAAAAAGATGTATATTGCTGCCAGTTCAGTAGTTCATGTTCCAGCGCTCCAAGCTGTGGCCTCGTAAATCACTGTCATCGTGCCATTTTCTTTTTTATTACACGACGACCCGTTAAGAGTTCGTCGTGAACGATTAATCTGCCGGCAGTCTATTAGCTTATCAAAGACGGCAGTAAATGAAAACACAGCAGAAGATCGGAAACGAACAGCGAAGACGAGCGGATGGTTCAATGCTGGCATTTTTTCGATCTCCACTCTGGTCCAAACAAGCGACAAAAAAAGAGAGGGACGTAGATCGTTGCCTTTGCAAGATACCACTCAGTTGGTTGTAGGCAATTACAAGTATATAACCTATTATATAAGATCTCCAAGAATTGCCCTTCTATGTCCAGCCGCCCTTTACTGGCTGCCTGGTTGTGCAGCGTGGCGTCGCCTTGGTCTCCAACCCTCGCCGAGGTGAGAGACCTGACGTCGAGGGTGAGGGCCTAACTCCACCTATGGCGCACAAGAAGTCTGATGGAACCGCATGCAGCATTAAACAGAACGCGATCGCAAGTGGAAGCTGGAGCAGCATTAGAAAGAACCGCACGAGGCGTGCGTCGCGGCCTCTGTCGTCCGTCGGCAGTTGTGCTGTACGATGAACGTGCCACTGTGCGGAAAACCTGAACCCACCTGGCCGCGCAAAGACGTCAATAACGATCATGACAACGCGGAAGCAGCGGATAGCGCGCCTTACTGTAGTCCACTTCGCACTGGACGAAAATTGTAAGAAGAAGGAAAATCATATTAATACGTTCTGTATGCGTCTGATGGCTGAACTGCGGCATTGACGTATTTTGTTATTGCTTAGACAATACTAGTGGGTGAAGTGCAACTAGTTAGTGATAAAGGGTTTTGAGGTAAAGGCGCTACGCGCTTGCTGTATGCACAATAGAACTTGTGGTCTCTAGTGAGCGCAGATGTATCTATACGTCTGTTTGTATGAAAATGTGTGACGAAGAAGTTGCAAACCCCATAGAAGGATTACGCACCGTCGAGAAAATAGACATTGCTTGGTGCTTACTTGTTGAGACAATTACATGCATTATGAAAATTTTAATAACTTTCACATTTTGAATGTGAAAAAATGTGTTCGATTGTCCGTAATAACGGCCCAACCGCTGTGAAGTCGCCCGTGGAAGAGATGCTACGCTATATCGATTCTCTCCCGGATGATCCGCCAAAAGCGAAAGTAGAAATTCGCACACGAAAGTTTTGGGCGGCAGTTTGGTCGGAATTTCTAGCTACACTTCTATTAATTGTTGTGACCAGCCCATCAACAGGTGAAGTGGATGTTCGACAAAGTTTGGCAGTCGGGGCAAGCGCTGCCCTGCTCACTTACACGCTTCAAGGAGCAGCTTTTAATCCAGCTGTCAGCATCCCGCGATGCCTGGTCGGTCGTTCATCACTTCTTAAATTGTTTGCTAGCGTCCTGGCACAGGCGTTTGGCGCCGTATTAGGTAGCTTGTTAGTCTTCGCTCTTCAAAGCGAAGGAAATCAGCCCTTAATAGAAACGAAACTACATCTTAGCCAGGTATTTGCTGTTGAGTTCCTTGGATCATTTGTAGTGGTCCTCACCGTTCTCACCTCTGATGACGATGTTGAGAGTGGTTTAATGAAGTTCCAAGCGTTTCCGGTCGGACTTGCGTACGGGGCCGCTACACTTTTTTCGGTAAGTATCAATGTAGAACAGAGAAGTTCTAATCACATTGCGTACGTGCAGCATGCATGACGATGCATAACCATTGTTATTTAAAGGGGGCTTTTTAGAGGCTTATGTCTCGGGTCACTCCGCCGGAAGTTAACGGTTCGAGTTTCGTGGTAGGCTTATGGGATCAATGTCGATGCACAAAGTATTTTTCAAAAAGAATATTGTAATTGCTATTGCGTGGAGAAACGTACCGTTAATATGTACTCGGCTTGACACGTTGACTAATCAACACGTGTATCCTGAAGGTCAATTTTATTTTCTATGATGAACGTTTATTCGGCATAGCTTGCAAGGATCTAAAGTACTACCGAAAAAATCGAAGCTCCTAATTTCTGTTTTGACTTCAAGCGCAGGTTCTCACAGTAACTTATTCAAGTGTCTGAGGTCTTCAGAAATAGGAAAACAACGTTGGTGCTAGACTAATCCTAATCCAATAATAAAATTTATTTAGGGTGTGCCTTAATATCTTTGTGACAGAACACGCGTTTTGCTATAGCTCATTAAATTAGGACAACAGTAGGCTTTGATGATATTTATAAGCCATATATAAGCAGCCTATCATAAATTTCGTCTATAAAAGAAAAGAAAACACTTTTTTCTATTTTCTAAACGACAGGGATATTTGTATGCAATCACTTTATCATCCATTTAGGCAGAACGAACAAGGCGTATCATCCAAGAGGAGAGCGATATATTTTTAAATGACCTTTTCGACGTCCATGACGGTTTTTTGACTATCGTTCGGTGAGCGCCTGAACGGTTTTCCTTTTTCACGAAAAACAATATATTCTTGATACCTTATTGGATTGCTATAATGAATTGCGCTTCGTATCTTCCGAATTCAACACAATCGATTTGCAAGAACCGGACTCTAATCCTTGCCTTTGGATCATTTCGAAATCGTCGTGCAACCTGCTCTGAATAGAATATGAATACGAAATGAGCCTTCTCGAAAGGCTAGATCAGATAGCATCTCACGATCACGAAACAAAATTAGTCCTAAAAAATAGCCGCTGTGTTTTCGTACCTATTCATAATTTCCCGTAGTAGGAGAAGTTGAGTCACTCAAGTTCCTCTCTAGATGGGTGGCCTTCAAGAAGTTCAAGTAAAGAACAAATCAACATATTAAATGATAAGCCAGCATTAAGATACAATAGCAATTCATTTACGTGGGGACCAGCGGCGGGAGGATTTAAATTCGAACAAATGCTTTTTCGGAAAACTGTAAGACAACGTCTCAACGATTGTCTAAGTATGTTACCACCTCATCACGAAATCATAATATGTATTACTGTGATTTTACTTTTTTGGACAAGTTTAGCCTTTTACGTACTACAAACTGTTTTTTTTTTTTTTAAATCTAGACTCTTTTGCTTCTGTACGCTGAACATAAACTGATCCGAAACGGATTCTTAACAACCGAACCGTAGACCTAAGCTGTCTCGTGTGACCTACATTGAAATAATTTATCACCACGAAGAATACATATACTAGGAATGCCTTGCAAAGTCTTCCATTCTCTAGGGATGCGGGCGGTATTCCTGTGTGTTGCCCTGAGTACGTCCTGTTTAGATTCATCTTCCCTACTAGGCAGAGAAAGAAGCAAGTCGTTTGCTGTGACAAGCACACTCGATCAAAGTCAGACGGAACCTGAACTTTTACTTATATCATCATGCCTCTAACTATGCTTGCCCTTCATTCCTCTGATATATATGATAATAGCGCACCCTCCTTAGTATACTGTATTGCGCTACGTGTTCACTTCCGTCTATGGAAATATATTCCTTTGAGTTTCTCTGATGAAGAGGAAAGTAGAGATGACGAGGAGGAGAAACGTCGCTACAGCGGTCTCGTTACGGGTGGGTTTGTCAATGTGAAATCTGGGTAACAAAAAAACTGCAAATACTGTCCTAACCACTGCCCAGCAGAAAGTGACAAAGCAAAAACGCAGCTCGAAATTTCCATGAGTGGTACTTTTGTGCCATTGAACTGTTTTATTTTAAAAAGAAAGTATATATATATATATAGAGATAGAAAAAGGAAAAATAGCTAAAGTTTAAGAGTGGGATGCTTGGATAGGATCAGGGATGAGGTCAATGATAGTCTGATAGTTTTGTGCAAGAGAATATACTATACAGTAAAATATTATAATGGTCCACCGTGTTAATTGTATTAAGTACAAACAGTATTCATTATTACTTTTCACAGCAATGAGGACAACAATGGCTTACAAAAATAAAAAAAAAAAGTTGTAGTTCGTCGCCAAATTATTTTATAGAGGATAAACTATCGGTATTTATTTGACATGATACATCTCGAACTGCAAAACCAAAGTCATATACTTGTAGCACTTGATTAGTTCCAGTCATTATTAGCTTGCTTGAAAAGAAATGGCAGTTTTCTCATGTACTGAAAACGTAGGCCAAGTCCTAACAACGAATTTATTTATTCACCGACACTCTTTGCGTATCTATCAACCAATTTCTTTATCCCGTGAAGCCCGAAATTTTCAGGTGTAGTGTTAAAGTACTTGGCGGGCAATTTTTTGAGTTTTTTTTTTTATTATTTAATGTACTACTATCAATAAAATTTTCAGTGATTAAAAAAAAATATTAAGTTACCGAAACTGGCGGATGCAAAAAAAACCTGCCGGTGAATCTTCTGCTGCGCAGTTTCAACGACCTTTGCCAAGTGTACCTGATATTATCGTAAAGAAGACTTTGCTTTGCCTATGGGGTTTTTACTGCTTGATACCTTCATTTATTCGCTGTCAATAAGCCATATACGGATTTTGTTGACCATTCCATTTTTCTAAAGCATTACATCTAATGTATAAGATTGTTTCAGTCCCACCAGTCACGAATCATGTTTTTTTTTTCTGATGCGTATCTAAATAACAGACATATAT
Organism: Varroa destructor; assembly: GCF_002443255.2. NCBI lineage: Eukaryota > Metazoa > Arthropoda > Arachnida > Mesostigmata > Varroidae > Varroa > Varroa destructor. The sequence continues at coordinate 5,718,265 of NW_019211455.1, forward strand.
CCAGAAGCTTCCCGTTTCCTTTTTTGCCTCCTATCGACGTACGTAGAGATACCACAGCTCATCGTCCATATTAAATCTGCATTGGAAACTGTAATCTGTCCGGATTTGTTGAGAAAATGAGAAGCGCGCGTGCCCTTTACCCAATTTACGAGTCACCCAAGCTCTTGCTTTTGGCAAACTTCTATAGCGAATGATGCAGCCTATCTTCTTAGCCAATTAACGAATTGGTTGCCATCTACCGCATTTACCATCTCCATATGGCCAAGCAGGAAGGCATTTTCTAGGGCCCAGATGTTGGCTTTAAACTTAACGCACTAGCTTTGCGCAGTATTCTCGGTCATAGAGCTTTCGCTAAACAGGCCGCGACTTTTGGACATCTGCAATCATTGTTAACTTCAGCAAGCAACGAAGTACCGAATAGATATGAGCTTTCTGAACCCTAAACTTGAGACAAAGTTCAATTCACAACAATGAAATTACAACGGGGTTATAGAGGTTAAAGAAAAGCTAATTTTTTTTTTATTAGCCTATGGAAGCAAACAGACGGTAGAGAGCTGAATAGAAGAAACGTCTGATGAATCATGTTATTATTTTCAATGTGATGCAAAATTAACTGCTAGGGTGGATCAAAAGTACAATGATAACAGGAAGCCTAAGAAATGCATAGAATTTACCTACCAGAAAATAACTTACGGTAGACACCGACTCGCCATTCTTGTACTGCCTATGGACCCTAGCGGGCTTAGTCGGTACAATTTCTATTAGCAATAGGCAAGAGAATTCACATAAATTCGGTAGAGCCGTAAACTTTCGATAAAAATAGTCTACGGCGGGACGGCTTTACCAGACGGACCTGGTATATGGGACGACCAATAAGAAATACAAACGGTTCGTTTAGATCCTAGTTACCCTGTATGTTTACGGCAGCGAAGTCTCAGCGACTACCAACCTATTAAACGTATTTTTTTTCATGAAATGTGAGATAAAATTTAATACTAATAATGATAGTTCATATAAAAATACAGAGTAAGCGTTTTCTCACCAAACTATCTCTCGATATGGCAAAGTCATTAAGTTGGTGCCAATCGGTCTAATAGGTTTGAATCCAAGGGTTAGGGGCAGTACTTGACATAGGACCGCCCATAGTGTCACACATTGAATAACCCAAATATGAGGCTATACGCCACCTAAGTAACCCCTAGTGGATGCGTGAGGAACGAGATGAATCGCCAGGAAATTATCGTCGCATATTAATGAGAGAAAAACTGGAATTTGAAAAGGGAATACTAGACAGATTCGGCTAACTGGCAAAACGTGTAACTACCCATATCTTAATTTCTCTTTGAATTTCTTTGCAAAACAAAATTGTATTATATAATTTATTGTTTTTAGATGACTTTAAAATATAGTTTAAGAATTAAAATGTCTGTAATTGCGCTCTTTTGGATACATACATAAAGAGAGGAGCTTAAAGCTATGTGCTATGAGTTCCAGTAATTTTTCCTACAATATGAAAGACTTCCCGGAATAATAACGTGGTATGCTGTATAACCGGAAGTTAGAAAAAGTGAAGCCATTTTTTGGATTCTGCTGGGTTATTTAAATTTATATTTCGATCCCCATATATTTTGTACACTTTTAATTCGTTTGTAGTTTCTTGTTTTCTGTTTCTATTTTTTTCATAACTATAACATTCATGTACTGAATTGTTAAAAAACACTTTGTTTTTATAGCAAGTTGAAGGGATTTAAGTATGTTTATTAGGCAAAGCTCAAAGCTCAAAACTACTTGTTACAAGCTTTAATCCTCGAATCTTGTTCTAATCCTACGTGAGCCATAGTCCCAAAATACGGCAGATGTGCAAGCATATATATATATATATATATATATATATATATATATATATATATATATCGTGTCCATTGTTTTTTACAAATGCTACATAGTTTGACGTAATTATCGAACGTTTCATTGCCGCGGCCGCAAAAGGACAATAGGAAACTACTTTAGGTGCTGCTGTTGGACTTTGTTTGCTATCCTGTATGATTGATTTTATAATTAAAACTGTTCTTATTCACATCTCTATTCGAAAAAATCTATTGTTTCTACCAGCCACACAACGGCGCATGCTTATAGCCCCTGTTTTTCTGCTGCTTTTTCTGCTGCTTTCCATGTGCACCCCATTGACGTCATGATTATCTGCATTAAGCATTGTGCTTGTCGAGATTGTGCTACCCAGTCCGTTTTTCCTGTTGAATTTCTACAAACCGAGAAAGTCTTGGGGGCAAGAAGCGATTAATTCTACAGCTTTCGAAATTCGTGTCCGTCATCAAACGTTCCGGGCTAGAAAAAGCTCGCCCTTTGATTAAGAGACCCGGTCGACAGGCCTTAGAGGAACAAGCCAGTCAGGGTTCCGAAAGCTGTGCAGCTAATCGATATTAATCTGTTTAAGCTGACTCTTGTGCGTACCCTATTGCAGCATGAAAGCTACCCGTAGTTTTTTTGCCATGGCTGAATGTCTAGTTATAATCTCGACGCATAACAGTTCTTCGGTTCTGGTTCTAAATGGGGCAGCAGCAGCAGCGGTAGCAGCAGCTTCTGTCCCTCCCCGAAAGGAGGACACTCAGCCTTAAGGCCGAATCGGTTTTTTTTCGTGTCATCGACAGACGCGCTAGTTGGCATCGCTACGGTCAGGAGTGGAGAGACAAAAATGCTATAACTATTTTCATGACCCATTTAAAAGCTTGAAAGTAGTGGTCCGCTAACGGTTCCGCTTGCAAGGGTTATTGATGACAGAAGGAACGTAATGCTCCGAATCAGGCTGAATGAACGTGGGTCAAGTGGATAAGAGACGACCTCCACAATAACAGCTTTTTAAAATCAGAAATTATTTAATGGACCGCGATTGCTCGTATAAGCTTATAAAACTACCTATATTTGAAAAGAATATATTATCTTACGAAAGAACTTTCACTTAGTTACCTGAGTCATAATACTTATTTATGAGAATACATGAATGTTAGTAGCAACCAAAACTTTTCAAGCCAGTATTGAATCGCTATCTCAGCGCATGCTAGAAGGTTCACTTCTGATTAATACTATTATTTTTTTTAGATAAGTGGCTAAAAGCTGAAGAAGATTTATGTCAAATAAATAATGAGGTTTTATTGTAGTCCATAGAAAACATAACACACACTTAACAATTGCGGGTCGGTAAAAAATAGTTGTTTAGCAAGTTGGTTGATTTTGAAGGACACAAAAACCTATTGTCATTGCAGTGTTTTTTAATCAATTTTAAGGTGTAAAAAAAGGCCTACGCAAACAAAGCAGCTAGGTTCAAAAATTAAACGTAAATAGCAGACAATAATCGAGCCGTTCGATACTTCCATTTATGAGTAGATTTTTTTAAACAGTTATTACCTCAAATCCCACCAACTGCACTGGCTTCGCTTTCCCTTTTTTTTTCGATCGATTTCACGAAGTTCATTTCAATATCCCGTTTGTCGAATTCTATCATAATGAAGAACTTGTCGTTAAGGCTACAAAACCTAATTGACACGAACAAGTTTCGCCTACGCAAAGTTGTGATGTTTGAGAGCGTTTTTTGACGCCGTCAACTCTTCCTACTGCGTGAACGGGCCCTCGGAAGGACTTGTTTCCACTGAGAAGTCCTGCTGAGGTGGACCTGGCTAGATTGGGATTTTTTCACCAGACTTATGAAATGGCTTAGCCACTACATAATTAGGTGCTTAAAGAAAAGTAAGTAAGTAAGGCAACCAAACTTAAAACCACCAAATGGTACCAAATGGACGAAAAAGTATGAAAAGGCAAGTAAATTTCAGAAAGGACATAGACGAGCCAAATGAATATTTTATGTAGCTGTGTGTTGAGCCGAACAGCTTGCAGCTTTCCATTTCGCATTCTCCTTTAAGCTTTGTTTTTAATTCCTTGCTGCTGCACTCAGGATACTATTTTGCTGCCTTCCCCAAGAAGTGAAGCGGAGACAACAAGAGGAAGCGGGAGATCAGGCCAGTTCAAAAGTCAATCATTGTCTGCAAAGGTGTTGTGCTCGGTACTCTTTGTGGTAGGCAGCTCGAGGCAACTTAATTTTGTCGAGGCGCTGGCCAGTCAGACCATTTTAAAAGCGGCCCGAATGTTCAATTTGCCTTCGATACTCCGATGTTTTACTTACATCACTTGGTCTCTTAGTAGCTTTTAAATACGCAATTTTAGTACAGCTTTTATTCACAGTCTATTCCCCTGGGGGAGGCGTTATGGTGGCTAGTAGCACGAACCACAAAAGAAGGGTCAGTCATACTTCGCACAGGACGCGAGCAGGCCCCTAGCGGTTTACAGTTATAAGTTACTTCTAATTGAGCTACTCGCGTATGACCCGGAAAAGGCATGACACATAACTGAATTACAAAGTATGCTTTTGCATCAACCTGAGATAATCCATTTGACAATAGTTTCGCATTTGGAAAAAAGGAACCCAATGAGGGGCATATTGAATTTTAAGCCAGTCTGTATTTGCAATTTATCTCAAATATATGCGTATGACTAGCTCCAGTTTCAAAAACTCAAGTTTAGTTTTCATACTAATTCTATTATTAAAAAATAAGCTCTGGCCAAACGCGTATACCCCAGTTCTTGTCGCTGTTTTTAATGATAGCGTTACTTATCTTCGCAGTATGCATACTGGCGATGTGATATTACCAATAATGATAACATGTGGCGTACCACCGCCAAAACTACGCAGACACATATGCATAAAGGCCTACCGATTAAGCTATCCACTGTTGCAGTTTTTCTTTCCCATCTACCACTGCGTTACGTGAATACGTTACCTTCTAGTATAAGCACATAAACCACGATTCGTTTTGAGTTAAGAAACCTGCATCATCTATCTCATCCACAGAGTATTTAGCTGACTGTATATGTACGAAAGACAAGTGAGGAAGTCTCCTCCACATGTCTCTCGAAAGGCAAAGCTTATTTGCTTATGAAACTGTGATCCTTAAATCCCTTCTTAAGGTTTTTCATCTAAGGCCCTGACACGATGCCCGACTACAACGCTTCACCAGATCATTCTCTATTTTGCCCTTCCGTTCTAGCAGCTCTTCCTGTACGATCCCCGATATTACATCATTGCGAATGTCGAGTTGATGCAACCATGTCCATAAACCGGATTGATACGATATACTACGAACTATGAAAAATACGTCTCTTTTGCTAACATCTTTCTATATCTCTTCATTGTTCTTCTGTTTTAAGTACGTTTATGCGCTTTTCCTTTCCCGCCCTTCAAAGCAATGTAACCCATTCTTATCGAACCCTCCACGTTAGAGTGCCGCTTACATTGCCTTCTACCTACAGCTATGTGTTCACATTGATTTCCTGATACGCATTGGTCAATTTGTACGTGTTAATAGGGTAACCGTCGAAAGAACTTATACAGAAAAATTGACAAGAGTCATTCGTTATGGTTTGCCTTTGTTTTTAATTTGAGGATTCCAACACAGCTGTACACAGATTAGCGATTCGGAACCAACCTCAGCCCAGTAGCCTGTTCCCTTTCCTCGATTATGTCTAATGGCGCGAAGCGATATAATGCCAGAGAATGCTTGATAGCAGCATTTCGCAGCAGCCATAGTATACAGGAGCGTGAATAAAGTTCCATAATGAAAAACCACATCTACTACGTCTCAGCATTGTAAAGGTGGATAATCAGCATCGAATATTGCAGAACACATCGGTGACGTTGGCCACTCGGCCGGTTTGACGATTAGGAACCAACGAGAGCAGAGTCTGAGTGATACAATGCGTATTAGGTATGACTGTCCTCTTTCTTTGCCGAGCATTTATCTATTCTTATCGATATAACCATACGTCCATATGTTTTTATATCCCAGCGTACAGCAAGCATCATCTACGTCCTGCCTGTCCCTTCAAACAGAGAATGCATCGAAATACGTCTTGTTATCTAATGCTCCGTGTTCAACAAGCATTAGAAAACTCCTGACACAGAAATTATAACGATAATTCCAAATAAAAATGTTTGCAATCGTTAATAAAAGGGCCGATGTGATGTTTTTAAATAAGAACCAAGCGCTTTTGTAATCTTTTTTAATGTAGACACCTGCCCCCATACTAAAATGTGACAACTTTGATACATCTATACGAAACAAGTATTATATGGTGTTAAATGCTTGGATGCTGTATCTAGCGATCGTACTTACTCGATTTGCTACTGAATTGACTCTGTACCAAGCACCCGTTAACTAATGATAGCCAAGCAATACCCCGTTCAACCGATATTTTTGCCGAGTTTGTGCTAGCTGAGAGCTAGCTTTTGGGGTTGGGGTTATATATTATGGATGGCAGCCCGGGTGTGCGGCATGACATGAACATAAAAATGATGAAAATAGCTGAAAAATAAGTAGCATTGGTGGCAGGTGCTTGAGATTTACTTAGTGTGCGCGCAGGGCGTGCTAAATCGTATCTTTCCGTTGTTCCTTATTGGTATTGTACGAACGTTAGTAGACTCTGTTCAGTGAGATTTGACGATTACAGGGTCTCCTAAGCAAACCGCTGCATCGATAATGCTTCACCCGTGAGGGTATTTTTAGGTAATAAAAGCTGTGGGCAAAAGGCCGGACGCTGACAGAACATGTAAAGCATGTACCAGCATAGAAATGTTAAGAACGTTCTGCAGAGCGTTAATTGATTTCGCAGGAAGGACATTCGACTAGAGCACTTATTTTATGTTCGTAGTAAAAGAACATACAAGGATCGGCATTGAAAGAAGGATGGTTCCCGATTTGCTTTAAACTCGCCATACGATAGATTATACTGTCGAGAAAGGAAGCTCATGAGGCTTTCGAACCACAGAAAGCACCACGCAGGTCCCTAGAGGAAATCTAGACAATAGGCCTGTACTATATCATAGCCGATTAGTGATCAGCCGGCTTTCCAACGCATTTTCATACCGTACAAACGCCGAAAGGATAGAAAGTATCGTTCTAATACAAAATAAAAAAGCTCAGTTTGACAATGAAGTGCTTAAAGTTTCCTACTGTCTGGACCGTCAAGGTTCCTTGTTCGCCAGCTGGTGGCCCATCTGGCGAGAGAGAGAAAATTATGGTTGGTTGGATGCCAAGCGAAACCAACGAATTGTGAGGTTCGGATGGCTATCGAAATGGGGTGATAAGGAATAACAGGAGAAAAGGAGGGTAATAATTGCCTTCCATTTAGGGACGCAGTGTACGGACAAACTTAGGTTTGCCCAGATAAGGACATCCGCCAAACAAACGGCCTTTCGATATGGTATCAGGTACAATACGTACGTCCTTGCCGTCGAAGGACTGAGGACAATAGGAACTCTGGCTTTAGTGGCTGCAGCTGCTATAGTTACACAACGTTAACTAGGGTTCACACTTTCATGGAAATACCTATATATAAGAGACAATATGCTTAGATGAAACTTACACATTAAAATCTTAGAAAAAATATGAAGTAGTAAAGATAACAGACGAATGAAAGAAGATCCTTGAAGAAAAAGCTAAACAGCATGTGAGTACAGGAAATAATATATGCAGGAGAGTTGCTAGCTAGTAGCATAGGTGAAAATATATTGAAAATGATAACGCAATAAAGTGCCTCAGCTCTCTTTCGTTTTTCCTATATAAAAACGTTCCTGGAAGTCATTTCTTCCATAACGGTTGTCATACGTAATAATTACGAAAGTAAACATATATTCTCTAACACCGTCGTCGGATCTTGTTTTTGCCTAACATAAGCGGTTGGCCGAAATGGTACCTTGAAACTAAACAACGTTTGTATCTTAGATCATTACCGAACGATCATTTATTGCAGCATCTAACGAACCCGCTGCTGCCCGTCTTTGGACAGCAAAAAAAAAGTACTAACAGCGTTTACACTGTCCATTTGAATTTACCTGGTCAACCTCGTGTCGACTGTCATATAGAAACCATTCACATTGGTCGACTTCCTGTCATTGTCCCTCATCCGGCGGAAGGCTCCGTTCAATTAATTCCTGCTACGTGACCATGCGTCTCTGTCTGTTCAGGAATGTACATGGAGTGAACTGAACTTGCTCCGGTCTGCTGCGGCAAACGTAACGCTTATTTCTTCCCAGCTGGCGAAGGAGCCCCGATGGAGTCCGACGGCTCTGCCAGGTTTGGGCAACGCGACAGTCGATCTCGGCCGAAGTCGTGACCTTATTACTAACGAGGTTCAGACTGTGCTATGCTCCATATATGTACATGTAGCATTTCGACCTACTGTTGTTGGCGGCACACTGCATTCACAGACGAGTCAAAGGCATTTATTCGTTGCGAAACCTTTTCAATATGCGATACCTGAACACCTTCTTCTGCGGGTCGCTTTAATTGACATGACTTACCTAATTTTCTAGTGTATATAAGGCTAATTTTTTCGTCTGTACTGCTTGAGAAGCATAAAGTGCTCGTTTATATTTGAGGGTCAAAAACGGGTAACAATGTATAATCGCAAAATGCCCCTACGAAAGTGTCCCTCACATTTGAAGCTTACATCGTTCGTATTCAATGGCTATATAATGTCGTATAATGCTGATAAGAATCAAATAAATTTGTTTTGAAAATTCCACTTATTTATGCGATACCGAATTTTTACTGTTCATTTTACTACAAAGAGGCCTGCGTATCGTATACTACAATTACCATACTATGTCTATTATTTTATTTTGACAAAAGACAGAGCTTTATGTTGAATTAGTAATATGTTTTTGTAGGACACTGACAAAATGGCTAATGACCACTGAACGCCGTGAATAATTATTTTTAAAAATCCTTTCGTTCCGGCGTAGAGAAAAATATATGGAGCAGAGACGCGTCTGGCTCTGTGGACTTTGTATTCAAAAGAATTAGTACAAATTACTACTTTTAAAATGCCTGTATGCTAGTTCATAGTGCTTTTCCCATATGTGCCTTGTAATGTCCTAGAAGAGGACAGCACTATTATGGTACACATGGATGTAAGTCTTAAGGGTAAACTGTGAACTATCTTCAAACGGGTGGATAGAGCTGCGAATCGCATTATGCGGCTCTTAGAAGATCAAGCAAACAAGGTTTCATATCTTTTATCCAACGCAAAAGTAAGAAAAAAAATTTATGATCCGAGCTCATTGTATCGGTCGCGATTTACCGTGTTTACTGTTTAGCAGGTACAGATAAATGTGTCGCGCAAATGGTAGTGCTTCAACTGGTTATCACTAGACCATACGTACAAATACGTTTTATCACGCGAGCACACAATAGTTTTTCGTCGGAGACCAAAAATGGTAGCCTAAGTTTCGTTATTTAACATTAAATAGATGCTTCCCCATTCATTGCTCACATTGGTCTTCATATTTAACAAGCGGTATGCTTACCGTCAACACCAAGTGTGCCTGGACTGCATACATGTATATATATATATATACACACATACATATAACTTTATTTTTTCAGGTTGTACAGTACGTATAGTTGGTGACACTTGAAGAAGTGACTCTCAGGTCTCCTTCAACATATATATTCATACTCTCATAATCCTACACGTTCAGTAAAAGAAACACGAAAGCCAACACTGCTCCTGAAGGTTAAAATGTTGTCATTCGGAATTCGGCCCACGTACAGGACGTCGAAGGAAGCCCCTAGAAACGTATCACAGAACACACAAGACGACGTGGTCTGACACCTCTGCCTTTGGCTTGTCCTGTCTGTCATAGTACGTGCCAGGGCCTTTGCTTTGCGGCTCGCGACGTATGCCTGAACCTAAAGGGTATTTTTTTTGAGTTGCCTGGCGAACCGAAATATCGTTCCTAGACAAGAATCGTCGACTCACAGTAGATTAATATAAGAGTGACCGTAAACCCTTTTGTACAGAAATCGTAGTTTTGCCAACAAACGAGAGTTTAGCCGGCCTTGTTCATACTTAGTATTCACCGTTGTGAAGTAACGAGCTTAAAAAGCAACCAGAAGTCGTTGAAGAACACTATATGATTTTCAATTTCATTTACCAGTTCTGCGGATAATTTGACTCTTCCTCTCAAGGCCCTACCTGGTTGGCGTTTGACAGTGTGTATGATAGACGTTATAGGAGTTTGGGCATGGGAAACTTGCGAATTACCAGCGCTGAGAATAAACGGACGCAACGAATAGAAAAGGAAAATAGGGGCAACGCATAGCATTGCAGAACACCTGCTGAGAACGCAGTTAGCGTGAAGAAAAGCCCGCAGAAGAAATTCGCTTCAGCATTCGCTATCTTGTCTCGTACTTGTCCCTGTCTTTTTCGACCCGATCCTTCGGGTTCGTAATATGGTGCATATCGCTCGCTCAGGTACAAAGACAATTCAGCTTACACCGTAACACGCCGAAGACACAATCGTTATGTTGTAAATCTGGTAGCCTGCGAAGAAGAAGGCTAATGTCCACTATTCCGCCACTGCCAATTTGTGGCTTCCAGACCCATTGCAACTTACCCGGCCAATGGTGCTACCTTAGAACGGTATGCCGAGAACAGGACGTCTGCCAACTCTTTTTCTATATTAGTAGATTCGAACGGTTGAGTCGAATTTATATACTTCTCTTGGAGCAAATGGCGTGGCCCATTCTTTCAGTAGTTCGTCCGTCACATAGACAGAAGCTGTCTCCTCGTACCGCTCAGTCGCCTGTCCGTCGGTATACATATGTCTGTGGGTGTTTGCGAGATACATCAATAAGCGAGCTTCGTCCGTTATTAGCGGTACGATCGACAGGGCTAAATGTATGCTTACGCGGATGAAGCGCCACTGATGATCATGATGAGGCACCGACAAGATTACTAGTGGAGGTTGACGCGTATCATACACTTATGTACATGTAAGCACCCCCACACATCTCTAGGTACGTTGTTCGGAATTAGGATTGAAAAGAAGACTATGCAGCAGTAGCAGCAATATCCAAGATCTTCACAAGCCTGTACGATAAAAAATCTAAAACGCAATGGGCTGAAGTGTGTAACGGACGCTAGATGGATAATAGTACCATTCCAAGACTAATGTGCTGGAAACCCATTTGCTTTTGGCATTTGTATTGTAGTGTCCGCCAGTAGAACTATTTCAGGTGCTGACAAATGATAATGAGTCCGCTGACGACAAGAAGATTCGTACGAAGCTAATCCGTGCACGGCTGTAATGAACGTTCTTTATCGAAAAGCGAACTAATGGACTGAAAAAGCACACACGGATTTTGTATCGTATCTGCTCGTGGGTCAACGGTGAAATTGTTCGGTCCAATGAATAAATCTGTCAAATTTCCCCACCATTGAATATTTTAAGCTTCTAGAACTCATGTGAATAGATATTAGCTGAGCAGTGCGTAGCAATGGCTCAACGTTTGTGCGGCAGTGCCCTATAAACTAACAAGAGTTTCATTAAGCTACAAGCCCTAGTTAAAGGTGCACACGGTTAACTGCCAGAATGTGACCTGCATTGAATGAAAGACAAAAAGAAGGAATCTGAATCTTTCGCTGGGGATAAGACAACGAGAGTAACAAGTTCAAGTTTACGAAGAACCGAAAAAACGAGTACGAGTAAGAAAAAACAAGATTCCTAAGAAGCACATTAATAAAATCCATGAAGAACGAGACCAAACGACAAACAATGGAAAACTATAGTTTCGGTTCTCACCCCTGTATAGCCGCCGTAGCAGGTTTGGGCGTGGTAAGAACTTGGCATTCTAGAACCGCAGAGATAAAACTTACCTCTTGCAGTGTTATAGCAAGGCCGATAAGCTGAAGTAGTTAGAAGCAGACGCACAGAAATTATACATAAAAGGCGTCCTACCTAGAGTCAAACTTGATCCCTCTTTCTGGGCTGGTCCTTGATCTAATTTTCGAATTTGCCTGAGGTCAACCACTTCGGTTCCTTTTATTCGTCTTTTGTGCTTCCCCCTTTTACCAACAGCTCATTCGTGAAGTTGTATTGTTACTTCCGATTTCTTCTTGATACCTTTGACCGCAGTCGACCCGTGGCCTTTGCGTCCAACAATGCTCTTGACTCATTTTGTCCTTCTCCCGTGCCGGTTCTCCTGTCCCGCCATTTCTGTGGATGACGACCTCTCGGCCCATTGCCGCCGTGCCTCGTACTACCTAGACTTTTGTTCCAGAGGCGTTCCAAAGTCGCTCGAAGGAAAGCCGTAAAAGAAAGGCACACAAATGGTATCAGCGTGAAAACAGCGCAGAAAGCCTGCGGAGGACGCCAGCAGGAGCAGGCCTATCAGCATTCTGTACCATGTAGCGTTTCGTTTAAATTTTACACCCGCTTATATTCTTACGAACTGCCATACGGACGCAAACTTATAGCTAGATGTTTTCCTATAGCACTAGCAGCAGTTTCAAAGCAGGCCCGTATACATCGCATCATACTAATGCGAGGCAACACAGGGACTTGTTTTTGGCTCAGTTGGGGGTTTGCTGGTATTCTCAGCGGAACCCCTTTCACGTCCTTCTGGTTGGTTGAAGCAATGAAAGTAGCACTGTGGCGTGAAAACTCAATTTCGGTACCACAGAAGCCCGTTCATTGCCTTTTACGCATTACCTACAGACTTTCACTCCTTTGAGGAAATTTCTCCTACCCGCATAACTCGACCCTGCAAAGGAACTTCAATTCAGCGAGTAATTGTTGCGTGGTCAGACAAGAAAGTCAATGCAGCTAGTGGCTAGCGTAGCTAACATAATGCTTTTGGATCAAATTTGCCTGGGCCGAAGTCATAAAGCCTACAGAAGCGTGAAGCATAACCTATTTATATCTTAACGAAAGGTGTGAGATCAAGATGACAGAAAGGTCGTACTGTCAGCAGGGTGCCACCCACCATGGACTCAGCCGTTCTCACAAACTGTGCAAATTTAGGCGATAACCTTAGACAAGCAAATGTTAACCCCAAAACAATACAGCTACCCCTATCTATAACAAGACGAGTGCATATAACAGTCATCTTTTAGTTAAGAAGTCTTCAATATTTTTTTTATTTTGCGTTGCCGATGAAAAGAAGGTACGCACGTAAGAATCATGTTAAAAATCCACGCCTACTGATACAGAAATGTTCATGGACTTTAGTTGCCTTACCACCCCCGACGTGTTCCCTTGTTATGCATCACTAGATCAGCATTATGACTTAGCGCAGCCTTCACGGTCCCTTTTGAGTCGCTTCTAAAGGGACGTCTGATTCTGACACCGGGATAACGAAAGGGTATACTTCAAACCTTAATCGAGGGGACTGTTTATGTTAAAAATTTAGGATATTCTCAACGATGGAGAATCAGTACTCTAGCTCTAACAACCTAATGTATTTACATGAAGCACCTATATTCTATATAGCATTTGTCGCGTAATCATGCGTGTTAATGGAAGGACGTACTTGCAAAACTTAATAAGAAATAAGTAAATAGAGCCGAATCAGGGCGTGTAATTTGCATCAGGTCTACCATTCTTCTATAGTTAGCTCTAAACTGTCCTTTCTATTCTACGTTTCAGTTTTCGCACACTGGCGTGGGATTGAACCCTGTAAGAGCTTTAGGGCAGGTTTTAGTAGCGAGAAACTGGACCAATCATTGGGTAAGTACCGACGATCGACATTCAAATTGAGAGAGCGGTGCATTTGATGGGATAAGAGCATCAGTAACGTGCAAACTCATTACTTATCTACCGTTGTCACAGCTTCCAATATTCATAGACTTCATTAGATTTGGCTTCCGGTCTATCTTAATCTTATGGCGTTGCTGACTATTTCGAGCAGATGCACAGTTCAAAAACATACACTCAAGGCACGACGTTGCATTCTACGCACGGCAAACCCATTGACACTATCGTCAAACTGGAAACTGTTTTAATGTTATTGTACGGTAAGCTTTCGATTGGCACGATATTAGCAGGAAGGGTGTTTTGTTTCTCTATCCATAGGGATGCTAAAACCTCAATGGAACTTTTCGAGAGGAATCTTAAGTAACGCGACTGGGCTATATTCATTGCTGACATGGCCAATAAATGCCTTGCTACTAGGATCATTCCCCGCTTCAATGGTAAATGGCTTATACGCGGAGGTGAGTGGAGCTGCGTAGCCAGTGAATCTGCAAAGGCCAAAAGATAGCCATTACAACACAACATGCGTAATTTCCTGAAATTTATCTTTGAGATTCTTAATCTTCGTTAATCTTGCGTTTTGCCTATTTCTAGTTTTCCTAGTCCTACTTTTATACTAGCTCTCCGAAATGGCCTTTGAAGGCAGGATTTTTTGCGAAGGCCATGAAGTACAATACACACACTAAATTCTAATGGTCCAAGAAATGCTGCTTTGCAGGTTAATTGTACAATGTCGATTATACTAAAGCTCTCATACAGCAAAAACTTGCCGTTTGTTCTAAAATCTCATTCAGTACCCTCAGTAATTCAATAAAAATTTCAATTTTTTTGCTCTTCGGAGAAACTGAATTCAGTGTTAACCTCGTTTATAGAATCTAGTTGAATGATCCTTATTTCCTTTTTAGAAGCAGTGTGGCGTATGACTTAAATAGAATTAAGTCAACTAGTAGCGCCCATAACCTACAAAATATGTATCCAACGAATTTGTTGAAATCTAGATTCATCTAATAGAATTACTTAATAACAAGGTTACCACCTCTACTGTAAACTAGTACGCCGGAAAAGTTCGGATACTTGGACGTCCCTGCTCAACGTCAGTAGGAGTCTGTGTCAGGCCGCATAATCCTTTGCGAGAGCCAACTACGATGGTACGAACGGCGAGGGTCGGGAGAAATAAGGTGCCTAATTAGCCAGGACGAATAGCTATGGATGCAGGGCTTCCACTAGACGGCCACTCATGGGCTGCTGGAGCCAGAACATTCAGTTGTCCAGAAGTGAGGCCGCAACTATGTGTAAGTTGGTAGAACGCAACAATCCCTAGATGGCTGTCAGAGAATAAGAGTTGTTTCGTCGGCAGAAGAAACATGCCGTGGGACAAGTTGCTACCCTCACCACCTACATACCGTACTATGTAATGATCATGAGATAGTGTGGGTCGCGATGTCTGTGCTCAATTCAACCCAAGTCAGCATATGTGCTTGTATCAGCCGAGGCCGTGCAGGATAGGTCGGAGCGTTAGTACAATAATAACAAGCTGCACAAATTTCCTCCTCTCCGTGGGGAGCCAATTACCATTCGCATGCTATCCAATAGGCGGATGGCCCGAGAGGCTATCCACAAGGAATCGGCCCACTGGATGGCTCGACCCTGCTTCCGAGGCTATGATTTCGTAGAAGATCACTTCATAGCCACTGTCGACTCTTCCTTTTTTGGTAAGGCACGGACACGGATTGAAAGTAGCTGTTTTAATCAACTAACCTTGTCGGACGATTTGTAATGGTTGTTACGGTTGAGAAAAGATCAGATGCAAACGCAAAGATCGGATTATATACGGTTAGAAGCGTGGTACGATGCAAAAACACGCATTTACGCAGTGCCGACTATATTTCACAAGCTATACACATTTGACGTATAATTAACAAGTTGATTTGCGACTGAGCTTGATCATTTTTTGTCCTGCTGACTTGAAAGCTAGCAAAAATGGGCCTGCTGAATGATCAATGGTTGTAAGGTTTATGTGAAAATAAGAACCGAGTAAACAGTTCTTTTGAGGCATTGTTTCATTCGGAAGTATGATACGTATCTTTTCATCGAGCACACATGTGAGACCCAAGTTGAAAAAATCGAAACGTAAAATGTAGACGCTAATTTTTATGGACAGGTGCCATAAATCCTGACCATTAAATGTCACACTGATAATTAAATGAACCTGTAGCCTAGTTTTCCACAAGTTATACACGTTAGTGTAAAGAATAAGCCGTTCATTAGAACAAACTATAATACAAAACAATGTATGCAGAGACAGAACTAGTTCCATACTTAATTCATTTAATTTGTAAGCGTTCAAAATAGGAGCTAACTGGTTGGTTTGATAGAGTTGAATTACAGCTTTTTCTGATCCACAACTGAATTGTAGCTGAGAAAATTTGGGAAAAACAAATTTATCCTCTAAGCCTGCACTACATGCCCCGTATAGCATGTTTTCCCTCAAGGGATTAAAGACGCGTACCTGAAAGTGGTATTACGTCATTTTGAAAAAGTGAGGTACTGTTTAGTTGCGGGTACCATGGTCCGACCAAGGTATTTTATAATATTATTAATTAATATATTGGAAGTTGATTAAAAACAGACGGATACAATTAGCATAAATGTTTACTGTAGACCCAGCGACTCTTAGCACGGAAATGAATGTAAATTGAAATGATCTCCGCTGAGAATTGAAATGTCTCATCATTGTTTCCTGCAGGTGTACTGGATTGGGCCTTTGCTTGGTGGACTCATCGGAGGTTTTACGTATGATTACGCCCGGTCTTCTAGAAAGGACGTACAGGAACAAGCCGAAAGGACGTCGCGCCAGCGAGAGTTGGACCGCGAGAGAGGACTTCGACGAGGTCTGAGTGCCCTCTCGCAGGATACAGAAATGACGAACTCCTTAAATACCAATGATTGCCGAGTTTAAGGAGAGAGTTAGGGGAATATATAATGTTATCCGTTATAAATGCCGTGTTATCGTAGCCATCTTAAATTATTGATACACATTGACTACCGATTTCGTCTGGCCATTTTGTGGAGCTTTTTAAAATGTGCTATATCCAAGAAGACGTTATCTAGACGTTATCTATCTAAGGTTCTTGCCCAATTCTGTTATGCTAGCCAACTTATACAGTATTTCGGCACTGTTTAATATAATGATCGAGGAAAGCAACTACAGGTATGAATCAAGACACGTATTGTCAAGGGAAAATAGGTTCTAGATTATCAAATGGAAAGCCGAGTTTTCTAGTATATGTGAAATATACATGTAGGGAAGAAAAGAAGACGCAGAAAGAAGATATCTTGTATTTTAAGCTGACATACTTACTTTCAAGTACATAATTTTAAGTAAATGAAGCTATCGGCACAAGCACTTGTTGAATTTATTAGCTGACTCATCGAAACGATTTTCGGCACCCATTAAACGAAAGATATAAAGAGAACTGTTGATCCTTGTAGAGAAAGCAGTCTCCAGCGTACTTCTAACGCTGTGGCTACACACATGGGGTCCTTCCGTACTACTACCATTAATGGTTGTATGAGTATAACTGCTCGAATCTGTTATTTATTATTGTCATTACTAATGCTATTATCGCTCCGTTGTACACAAAATGACCAAAGAAGAATACGGTTTTACAAACAGACGTATACTTTAACGGAGAAGAACCTGATCGCATGACGTATTGATACCGGAGAATGCTCGATATTTTTCCTTTCATTAAGCTTCAAGGCTTCAACTGCATCTGAACTCATTTACCATAGTCATTTCTATTCTATATCGATATATATACTATATAAGTATATAGAAATGACTGTGCTGACCTTCAGCATACAAAAGAGCATTATAAGAAGTTGCATCTGGTGAAGTACTGCAATATTCCAACTTTTACTAAATGTATACATATATGTCAGGATTATAATCAGAATATTTGCCATGTAAATAAACATTAGTAGTTTCTACTTACTACAGTGTCGTTCCTTATCATATTAGGCAATAGTAATAACTAATAGGCTAAATTCAGATGCAGATCGTTGATTCATCTTTATCTAATTTTTGCATTATTTGTTTTGTTTCTTATTAAATTTTTGTCCTATGACAACTGAAGCATGTCGTCATCAAATGATATAAGACAATTTGCGGGAGACAAAACTTCTCGCGAGATATGCCACTACCCCTGCAGGCGGACGATACGACTATTGTGATACTGTGTAAAATGGGGCATATCCAGAGATATCGTAGAGCCTGATCTACCAATAATGTGAATAAATCACTTAACTGGCCTGTAACACGACCACATGCTAATTAGAGTTTGATACAGGATCACTCTGTGTAAGGCCCTTATTAATGTTTCTGAATTACCTTCCATGAAGCAACTTAATTTTTAGGCATACTAGATAAAGTACCGCTATGTGGTACGCATTGAACGGGCTATTTATGGTGTTTCTACTTAGCCCTCTTTTTTCAACTGACTAGGTTCATTTTAACCCGTAAACGTCTGAAAGCGCTAAAGAACTGCTACGGAAACTGTTCAGTGGCCACAGAGCAGCTTAATATGCCTTTTTCCATGGTAACAAACACCAATTCAGTTATCTAGCTAACTTTAATGCAGCCAAGTTATAAACTACTTGTAAAAATTAAAATACACTGGTAGAAATTCATTTCAGGTTTATAATAACCATATTGTTCAAGCTCACATACAAATACCACAAAGGCACGACCAGCGAGGGACCCGGTAGCTTAAAAAGTATGAAACCAAATTCTATTACGAAATTAAATCGGAACTGTACTTCGCAGGCCCATCGATCAAGACTCACGCCACCGCTATTGGTACCGCTACATCGCTGCAGAAACAGCGGTCGCCACCGCCAAAAGCGGTTACAACTTGGCTGCTGATATAGTGGATATAGCGGCCAGCGAAGATACGCGCGCAAGCTTCACTTTTTTGTCACCAGATGGCGGACAGTCGCGTATTGCGTCTTCACCAGCATTGGTAACCTACCACGGCATGAACATATTTAGTCAGCAAAGCGAGAGCCGTCAGCGACTGCGCGGCAGCAGCATATATCAAACGCGACTGTTGTGAAGGCGAATGCTGAAAACTGACAAACGGAAGAATTATAGAAGACGCAGGCTCCTGTATAGCAAGTGTTCAGACGACTAGCGCCAAGTGCTGCAGTGATTCAAGCTTACATTAGGCCGATGCTTTGTCGTAGCAAACCAACCAAAGAATTGTAACGTAATTGTTGCAACAAACAAGCAGAAATAACCTTCTCTCTTTTCTAGTGTGTAGTGCGCGAGTTTTCCTAAGAATGGTACAATGGAATATGTAAAGTATTAAACAAAGACAACTTTTGGCGTCAAATAGACCTCTATTCGTGTTAGTGGAAGGAAGCTTTTAGGCTGACTAATGCAAGTGAACGCGTGATCCACAGGCTAGCAATTGAGTGTTCTGAGTGACAATGGATCGTCGCTATCAAGTGCCCTTCGAAGCACCGTATAGTGGTGGGGGCGGTGGCTATGACAGAGATCCCAGACGAGGCGGATACGGGGAGCGCACGTACGAGCAGCCTCAAATAAATTCACGAAACATTAACAGAAATAGTTTGGATGGGCCTTATGGTCGGCCGTCCGACCCACCGTATGGAGTTCGACTAGAGCCGACGTATATCGGACCTGCGCCGATCTATGCGACGTCGCGTGAAGTTGTCTTAAGCGGCTCTAGGCAGGAACCAGCCTACAGCCGGCCACATGAAGATCCTTACCGAGCAGGCTCTCACCGTGACGGCACGTACAACCCCTATGAAGAACCACAATCCCCACCCCAGGGGCCGCCAATGGACTATCGGACAGAAGTAAATACTTCGAGATCTGGTCGCTTGACGGCAACACTCAAAGCTGAACCTATTCCAGTTGGGGAGGGACTAAAGCTCAATCCTGGCTACTTTAAGACCTGTCCTGGAGTACTGAAGATTCTTCAGATTGTAAGTTTTTTTAATGGACTTCTAAAAAAACATTTGATCTACCACCTGACAACAATATCTTATAAATAGACAGTACGTAAGGACTTGCTGTTAAAAGATTGACCCATGCAACTTAGAGAGTGTAGTCTGCCACTTCTCTATGCCTACTCTTTTGACAGCTTAGGAACAGCAACTGAATACACCCATAATAAACAATGACGATAAACCCAGCTAAAGCGCGTTAATCGGAAGACAGAGAAGCCCTATAGGCATACTTTTTACACGTATGACGGTATTCTTGGAACCAATATACGACAATTCGTAGAACGCATATCGTTCAAATGAGTCAAACACGACAATTAGTCTTTCAGGCTTGGTTAAATTCAATACTGTATTTTTACCGAGTTTCTGGAGGGGAACATTTGTTTCAACAAAGGACGCATGGTGTATGCTTCAACGTGCAAATGGGGCCGACCCTGCATAAAGGTTGAGTTGTTGACTGGCGCTTGCTTGAAACTAGTAGTCTCCTCTGTAAATTGCGAGTACTCAATTTGCCGGCATCAAATTTGCTTCCCTGTTGCAAAATATCGCTAGCTGCTTACCCCTTCGCGACCAAACGCGACCCAAACGCGAGGCATGTAGAAACACATGCCGATATGCTTGTTGGGTAGCGGGCGTAAAGAGTAAACTTGGCAGGTGCAGACTCGATCACTTTTGTTCCAGTGAAGAACGCACGTATGCATTCTCTGTTTGTCATCACATACTGTGTAAGGCTTCGGCAGTCGCAAGGGACGGATTTACATAGACTATACTGTGTGTAGCTATAAATACACTACGTTGGCTCGCTATGCGTTCTGCTTGTTGAACTGCATAGAATAACGTTACATAAAACTGGGTCTAGCTATACTTCGTGTCGTGCTGGAAAGCCAGCCGTCCAAAGCAATGCTTGACGGTAGTACTAAATTCACGAACAGAAACATCTAAACTTGTAACGCAAGAGACAGTCAATAAAGTTATTAAAAATAATCCCTATAATAATATATAAGAACACATAACCTATGTATCGTGACACGCAGTTTATTATAAATGCGGGATATTGTCACAGCTATTTCGATTCTATTCGCAGTATCTTACTGTACGGCGCGTGTTGTTAAAGATTAAAAATGTAGGTATTTAACGTAGAACGTGTTTTTGACCCGATCCGAACTGTTTATAAGATTTTTGAAGAAATAATTTTTTTTTAAATTTGAAAAAGACCAACGTAATTGATAATAGACCGCTAAAATTTACCCCGCCAACCGCGTATGGCTAGCGCTGTCCACCCGTCAAATGCTGCTTAGAAGGTTATCTATGTTCTAAGACAATTTCGTTATCAGTACAATCGTCGATGTTGTGGCTTGATGTATTAGCGATAGCAATATTCAACGCAACGTAATACATACAGAAAATAATGCTAAACGACAGACAGTCTTAAACTTCTCCAGGTTGTTTCCATAGACTGCAAAATGCTGCGAAGGCAAAGGTCGGCTTGATTTTATCACACGCCGCCGTCGCCGCCGCCGCGGCCGCCGCTATGATTCCCAGCAGACGACCCCTTAGGGTTCTTATGGCGACATCCTTGACACCTATGTGCGAACGCCTGGTTTCGTAACGTTCACTTTCGCACTGGGCTAATGTATTAACATTGACCTGGAAATCTAATAAGGTGTTCCACCAATAGCATTGCCAATCCTTTAGTGTGCACTAAATGTATCATTTCAGACAAATAGGTAAACAACGAGACGACAAAGGTCTTATTAATGATTTACATTCTTGTGAGAAATGTATCAGGAGACTGATACAGGAAAATTTCATACTGTATAGCGGCTGAATTGATATAACTGGTAATGATGGTCTGTCAAATCGAGTAATCATTATAAGTTCCAGCCCCCACAAAATGCCCTACGTTCCTACTGAATAGCGACTGGTAACCGTACCATGACACTGTTATGTACAACATTGCACCCGCGATGCACTCCCAACATACATCCGATACCACCGCTTGCATTCAATGAAAAGGTCTATTTTCTCGAACTGCGATCGTTGCTTGTTTACAGCCATCGCCGAGAACAGCCAAAATAACCGCCACAACGCATATATAATATGCTTCATTTCAAACGTAAGACACAACTAATACTGGTCCGAACCCAATATATATTTGCGCACAGCAGCCGTCCTCGACTAATTTAATTCTCATGCAGGACCTCTGTCGCGATGGTCATGTCAAATGTCTGACCACAACATCATTCCTATCAAAAGTATTGCGAACCGTTGCGTTTCGAATAATGAACCGATATTTATGGCCGTTACAATGTGTCCTGGTAAATATGTGCATCCAGACCGGGCACCAAGCTGACTTAATAAAGTAACCATTATCGTAACGTTAGATTACATCTATTGTATTATATTACATGCAGTACGCACGTTGGCATATACATATGTGGCCACACAGATGAGCGCCTAATGGATCAACCAAGCAA
Organism: Varroa destructor; assembly: GCF_002443255.2. Lineage (NCBI taxonomy): Eukaryota > Metazoa > Arthropoda > Arachnida > Mesostigmata > Varroidae > Varroa > Varroa destructor. Next base: position 5,740,441 of record NW_019211455.1, read on the forward strand.
ACAGCAAGCGATTAGCTACTATTGTCTCCCTGTTTGTGGGTCTGTCTGTCTGTCTGTCTGTCTGCCTGTCTGCGTGATCGGCTACTGGTCGATCCAGAAAACCGCAGTGCCTCTCCCGTTTGCTTGTGCCGCCTTTCCAGAGCACAGCGGCATCCATCACGGCCTGCTCCGACGGCAGTGGTTGCAGCGCAATGGCTGCCGCAATTCCAAGGCCGTAGTAATAATAGATGAATGCATGACTGTAGCATCGTGTACACTGCCGTCGAGCGAGCGGTAGTTTCGACATAATAAGACAAATAGGGGGCTACCAGGCAATTTTAAGTTCATTTCATTGGTAGTTCCGGCTGGTTCATCCGTAGTAGCTTGCGGTAGAGCCAGCCTTGAACTCACAGAACAACAGCAATTGATGCTGCAAGTATGATACATAAGAATCATTGGCATTAATAAAAAGTCACAAAAAGTTTTGAACCAACCAAATCACAGCCGAAAGGTGCTGCTAAGACACCGGGAGAATAACGATTTTGTTGTGGCTTCAGTTAGGCATTGTCAACGTGCAGTATGGGTTAACGAACCCAGATTGTTCGATTTTTTTCTATTATTGGTACGAATATGTATTCGCTTTTTGTGAATAAATGGAGAAGCTGGTTGCATTTGTATAATTGGTCGGGTGATTATACACAAACCAGTTCTACCAAAGTTGGGTCTTGGGAGATTCTGGCTTTTTCCTGTTCCTAATGAAAAGGTATTGCTTTTGCCAATACAGTTACAGAAGATCACTCCAGTAGAAAAGTATACGATTGCTCTCAAACAACTAAGCATTGTTGATGATCGAGAAAGTCACGCAATAAAAAGCTGTACGGTAACAACAGAGAATGTGGTATTGAACCTTTCGATGTATTTTCAAATCAAGAGACTCATCCCACCGATTCGTCTCATTTGTCCAAATGAGAAGTATTGCCTACAGAACTGTTAGTTCGCAAAAAGTCGGCCTCGGGGCACCTTAAAAATGTTAGCCATTTAGTATAAGCAAAAGTTGCCTGGATGGCTAAAGGGTCGATATTCGCACAACCAACAAGGATTATGATTTCGCAGAAAGGCGGTCGATAATCTACAATGTAGGAGATGCGTTTCATAGCTTCATACCAATGTAGAGCGATACTTTACATTGATTTCATCAATCTATTAATGACAATGTATTTACTCCAGAGAAAATGGCTGTGGCAGTAAGATTAGCAGCCAGCAAAACCGACAAACGATAGGAAACTTTGCTATCTATTAGGTGTATTACGGCCTTGTTGCTGGGATGCATTACCTCAAGGGAATCATTGAGGCCTGCGTAGTAGAAGCTGAAAAGCCATGAATGGACGGACTCCCCCCTAAGTAACGGCCTGGGAAAGGGCTAGGCAGCAACCTGTTCCCGTGTTCACAGCCGTCTGCTGTTAGCAACTTTCTACATCCAAATCATCTAAACGAGACCCACCTCATGAAAGGCCGGCTGAAAAATTAATAATTCTTCTGAAAATAATTCTTCTTGGAAAAAAAGATCAGTTATTGCATTCAGGCTAGCCCGAAATCGGTTTTGTACTATCCGTCCGCTTTTTTAGGTGTATCGCCTGATTCGATCCGGTCGATTGTGACCGGTGGATAGTCCAGTGAAATCTAGTGGGCATATATATCATATGATATAATGGCATTTTACCGTATTGTAAGACCCGATTGCGGTGCGACATTGTAGTAAGTGAACCAAATGATCAACCAGCTTCATGCTACGATAACGCGCTATAAATGGATAATACAAACTCGATAAATTCGAAACAGTTGCTTCTTGAGGCAAGAGAAATTGTTGCTCATTGAAGCTGATCTAGATGACCTTCAAATGCCGATAGGTAATATGTTGTTTAACAAATGTTTTAGCAGTGATCGAATAATGCGGCGATTTACACGTTCCTTTTTTTGTTGGGCATTTCGTTTTTGTCCAACGTTCTCCATTTTGGGCCAGATAAAATAACGTTTTATTTACTAATACACTAATATGCCGGAGAGGACAAGTAGTGATATTATATTTCGTGATTAGTTTTGCCAACTCTCAAAATACTCCCATAAACGACGGACTGGTTGGAAGTCAATTTTCTCAATGAATGAAATTTGCCATTTGATAAATCAATCAAAGGTTAGTGGAATCGACAAGTCCTATCGTATATTTAACCTGACTGAAAGGATTAATGGTTTGTTGCAAATGAATACTTTGTGTCTTGGTTGGATAACTAACGACACGTTCCGGTTCCGGCAATTGTGGCCTCGTACACGGCGATGTCAACAGAGTCTCGCTGTCAAAGCCCGTTAAGTAATGCAGTGATACTGTTCCGCCTAGGTGAGATTGGAAGACCTGGCTAAAATGATGGATTCGGGCCTCTGACGTTACCAACTACTACAATTACAACAAGACATCTTCCTCTTGGAAAAAAATGCATCTCTTGTGCAGCCCGGATCTTCCTCTTGCAGACGATCGTCTGTGTCTTTAGGACTTCCTCATTAATCTTAATTTAGTCTCAATAGAGGTATGCCACGGAAACCACGGAAGTTTCACGGGAATGAAACTATGGTGTCACGGGGTAAATGGCAGAGAATCATCAATTAAAATAGTGTATATGTAGCTCAGTGAAATCGCTCTAAAATACCAAAATATTTGCTTCAACTTCGACTTAAAAAGGGTCAGTACTTTTCCGATTACCTATTATATATGTAAAGTCATCTTCCACTCGCAGCATCTTCGGTATTTCCGTATCGTCGGTATTTGCCTGCCTTTAGATCAGTTTTGTCATTCTTCAGGGACAAGGGTTATTCCTAAGTAGTATCTACTGGCTGGCAACTGCCTGACAAACTCTGCTTCTTTAGCTACGAAGTACCTAGGCTCATTAACCAAATATCTAATTTCCATTCAGTGCGTAATATAATAATTCATTTCAGTGCGTACCTAGGGCGCCCCGCAATAAAAAGTTTAGAAGGACCTTCTGCATGGAGATACGAACCCTATCGCTACAATGACATACTTTAGAGTTTACTCTAAGTCTCTCACATTACGAATGCTTGCCAAATGTACAACCGGCACTGTTTCTGTTCTGTTTTCTTCTTACACACAAAGAGACGGACTTGAGTCTCAGGTATAGCGAAATTGATGCTTGATATGAGAGGTACGATAATGTTTCATAATAGGTCAGACGAAATATCTGAAAATAAAACTAGCATACGCTTTACGTTTAAGTCTAAAACCTGGCTTTGTGAAAAATGCTCAGTTTTTTTTTTGTTTTGATATTCAACGATTTAATCCTAGCAAAGAATCAGACTACAATAGATCAAACTAATCCACCTTATGAAATGGAGTTATGACGTCGTCTCACCAGGAATATAGCTTCAATTTCTCATTTAGTAAGAACACCAATTACAGGTGCACCTTAGATATATTTATACCTACCGCACGCGTTCGCACACATTGAAAAGGAACAATCCTAGAGAACAACCATGTCCGGCAAAGCATAAAGGTCACAGCGTTCAGGGTCGTGCCGGTCTGACCTGTGGGAACTTTCTACCAAGCTTAGAGCAACCGTTCCTGCCCTACGGGTAGACCCTGCTATTAATCTGATCAATGCATAGGAAAAAGTGAGGTGACAACGCAAGGTTTGCGTCACGAAACGTTCCTCGTATTTTTCATGACGGGCTATTGGATCATCCAATAGTGTCAGTAGAAGTTTGCCTTGTGGGCTAGCAGAGAAATCTCTAGACATACCTCAATACAACGGTACTATGCCGGATACATGTGTATGGCTACTACAAACTAATTTTTCTAAACGTAAAAGTGTGATGGCATAATTTAATTAAACGTTAAGTGTAATGGCCTAATTTAATTAAACGTTAAGTGTAATGGCCAACAAGTAGATCCGAATGCGATAGGGCAGTTCGGCAGCGATCCTTAAACCTAAGTCCTTACAACTTTGTTCTGCACAATAACGTTTGAATTCCCTCTAGGTTGCTCGCACTTCACGAAACGTTTAAAAACTGAACTTGTCTGCCTTTAATGCTAACTGCTCTAATTTCTCTTCTAACTTTGTCTAAACAATCAGTGAAAGTTATCTGCGCAGGTAATATTTGATATGATAATTATGTTTCGATTTCCTACGCGAATCACTGTGTTGAACTTGAAAAATCCTTTAGAAAGTTCGTCGAACGTCATGCTTCCGTAATAACTTCCGTAAAAACGAGCGCTCAAGTCAGAAGTCTAAGAAAATGTTATTTGACATATTAAGCTATTAATTATCACTTGCCGCTCCTTTCATATACCCTTATTCGGTTGGTACCCTCGACGACAAACATACAACTATTGTTCTACATGGTTATTTCTATCTACGATATACGTAATGTTTTCTTTCTTTTTCTGATATTGAAACCAATACGTGATTCAGTAATAAGCATGACCATTTGTACAAGAAGTCTGACTAGCTTGTGGGACTTGAAACAATTATCGCTATGTCATACGTCGAACTCGGCCCTGTTCCGGCAAAGTTGGCCGTTAGCGGTATCGACATGAATAAACCATGCACGTTCGATTTGTCTCGTATTAGTTTGACTGGCGAATTTTGGAGCCGCAGTAGTTCTTCGTTCTAACAATCAGACTTCTTTCGATATGCGCAGAAGGTGAGTGAAGAGAAATAGTGACAAAGGAGCCTTGGAAAGATCTTGGTTTTCAGCTTTCAGATCAATCAGTGTAGCGCGAACGTGAATACATCAGCGTTTCACGTTTACAACAATGTCAGCATCGTAAGGCCATATCATACCAAGCAGAGCTTTTTCCCTTGTTTCTATGCCTTGTAGCATAGTGTTAGCGTCTGAAAAGAGCACGTATGCATTTGTGTACTATGAATGGTGGTGGGCTCGAGCGACGAAGCCAACAGCGCCTCCCACTCGTGAGCGAAACGCTAGCGGAAGCCGTAGCCGAAGTCGAATTAAGGACCTTAATTTTACAGTCATATGATCACGAAACGAATGCCACGTTGATCGCACCCCCCTCTTTGCTGAACCATTGAAACATATGTAGGGATGGCAGGAAGCATCCTAAGGACTGCTGCAAAATAATTAAGTGAAGAGTGACTGTCAAAGTTGCCGAGTAATAACAGCACACAAATAAGGACGGAAAAAACTCACCGGAAATAACAGTCATGAATGACAATTGCCATGAAGATCGGAGATTACAAATTAGTTAGAAGCAGTATGAAGAATTTTCGTATTATTAACAAAGATAGTCAGCCGACAGTATGAATTAAGCACGTTTCTATTACGGCGGTCGCTGTTACGGCGGATCTCAGCAAAAACGTACGTCATACGGATGAATAGGTTTGTTGACTTAAATGCATTATACTTGTGGAAGACAACTGATTCCATACATGCCATTTTTTGAACGGGAATACGATAACAAATATACAATTTTTTTTTGTCAGCAACAAAGATGTTTACCTTCTCTGTTAGATGACAATCCGTTTAAACAAGAGACACGTATAAATACACAGCACCATTTTGAGAGATATTAGCAAAGGCGGGCGAAAAATAAAAGATTCTATTGATTACCCTTCTAACTGTTAGCATCATTAAGAAGGCGTTCTCGAGAGTATCACTGGGGACGCGTCGTAGGAATAACACGAAACATAAGACATAATAAAGAATAGATAGATAATATTTATTCTAGAATTAAAGATCTCAAATGAACAAACACTTGGAACCATCAAAAGAAACACTGCCTATGCACTGCTAACGTGACCTGCCACTTACAGAAAAGAACAAGCAAACAAAGTAATAGAGTATCAGCCCTTGATTTCGTTTGGACGTACACAATACTGAATACATTTCGAAAGAAAAAAAGACACCTTTACGTGCTTTGTGTTAGGACAGGCCTATTTTGTTGACCTCAAGGGTACACGAATAGATGTTCTCAAGCTCCCCAGCCCAGTTCGAAAAAATTTTTGCGTCTCTTAGCAGATACTAATGTACGGCCTATTCACACAATGGAAAGATTATAGGTTATAGTAATAGTGTGAAGACTATGCCCAAACTATTTACACGCTCGAAGCCATTTATCGATAGTGACTGCACAACAGAATTGGATTCTCTGTGAAGTGGAATAACATTGCTGGTTTATATAGACCGGCTTTTACTTACTGACTATATTTTTGTATAAAGACGCTTTCTGAATGATTTTATATCTGGAAACTACATAGTGCTTTCCACTGGAAGGTTCTGTGGTACGATTTGGCGCTGTTCGACGCTAAGACGACACTAAGAACGATGTCCTTAGCTGTGTCCTACGAATAGGTGCACTAAAATAAAAATATGCGAAATATACTTTGTGCCAGCTTTTCAGAGGTGACACTATTGGGTCTCCAACAGCACCAGAATACTGAACGCCTATCGGACCTTCGGAGCAAAAAAGAATGGGTCTGTTTTAGATTTTCATAGCCAGGTATTGCGGCAAACTATTTTCTCTAGATTTAGATTTTTCACAAATCGAAAGTGCACTGAATTGGTACAGCGCGTCGGACAACTCGTAGCTCTTCAAGGGTGATCTATATGATCTTGTAAGCGGAGTTGCTATTCAATGGATATATGGGTTTTTGTCGACAAACACGACTTGTAAGTCGCCTAGTAGACTAATTATATCAATAGTTTTTTCTACGGGAAGATGCAGCGAAAAACCCAAGGCGGAGGTCGCTTGCGTCAGTGGAAATGAATTTACCTCGTTAATTGCACAAATCGACATCCCATTCCTCTCTTTAGCAATTCCCTATACATACATAAGCCCACTTTTGATAAAGAGCAAACATTTACTATTTTCGAAAAAAGACTGTTGTTATATGTGTACAAATATACAACTGTATTATATGAAGGTGCGAATTGAATATTTTAAAATTAACGGGCCGCATAGTTTGAGTAATGCAGTGCACTGCGCCGCGTGCTGTCGGAGGCATATTCCGCCACGCCTCGGACGTAGCATCTGGCAATTGAAAACCCAGTATACCATACAGAATGTGGTGAAACGCACGTACTGCAAAACGCGTAATTATTATATGCCAGTTAGTCATAGTTACCCTTCTTCAGGCTTTATTGATTATCGCCCTAGTCTAGCTAGCAGGTCGGAATCGATCTATCCCATGTACTAATGAATTTCAGATAAGCAGGGATAGTGCGAAGTTTGAATCCGCGTCTCAGATCCTCTACAAACAGCAGTGTATCACGTAAGAAGCAAATATACCTCTTCAACGATGAGTAATGAGATTACATATTTTGGAAATGTAGGTTTGATTCGGTCAGCTTTTCGAGTTGCGCCAACAAAAGGTGTCCCCAAACTGCTTGGACTTCGGGAAATGCTACCACGGCCACCTAAATTTCGTGCAAGGCCAATACCATTCGTAAGAAAAGAGGCAGTATGCATAACTACTATTAGTCTTTGTAAACTGTCAATAGCATGCTCTGGAAAGGCTCGATCTGAAATTCTAGCTAAAATTACATGAAGTTCCCATGACGGAACTTTCGATCTCCGTCTTGCCTGAGCAGACCGCCAGTTCCACCTTATCTGTAACGACAGCCTTGCAAGAGATCCCTAGACAAGAAGCCAGCCCTTTCTGAAGACCACAAGATTGTCAGCATTAAACAACATTTTTACGTGTCCCATTGCACGATGGGGGCGAATCGCTCAGCAACAAAGAGAGGAGCAATGGACTCGTACTATGATTGTGTGCTGTGCCAATATATTGGACGAACGGTTTTAGCTGGCCCATGTTATCATCTATGCTTTTTCGGACAAATTCCCCTTTAACGTGACAGATGGCCATATTTCTGGTAGCACAGATGGAAGACTACACGACAGCAAGATTTGGAGATAGCAAAAGTCATCTTCAACTCACTTTTATTAACTGACATATTTAAAGCCTTATCTATATACTTGATGACACGAAATAGACCCATACCTTTCTGGACGTGTCCACTAGAAACTTGCCAGTGAAATTCTGTTCTTGTCTTATGTTTGTTAATTTCAGGTTATGGGGATGGTCTGTTTGGGCTGCTCGACGCCCGCACTAACAGGTTGCGCACGCCTTTTTCTATTCGTCACGGCGACCTGCTATATTTTGACAATTCTTCTATGCATCATCATTGTGCTGGGCGTGGATCGAGCACTCTATCAGATTCGATGGCTTACAGGGGTAGGTTAAGAAGCAACTGGCTGACATGCTGACAACGTTTATTTACTGCTACACGATGCCTGCCAAACCGCCTGAGTTATTTTGCCTCATATAGAATCTTTTAGTAGAACCACTTTTGATGGAACGAAGTTTCAATAAATGCTGATGGAAAATTTAAGAAGCTCTAATGAATAAAAAGTTGTAATAATGTCGATCTAGTGATTCGATGACTTGAACGTAACCGAATATAAGCACCCTTGAAAAAACATCAATTTTTTTCTACGTGTACTGATTTTTCTTAATTATCAAATATACTTTCCAATTGAACACTTATTATTCATTTGAAATATAACCGATTATTATATTATCTGATAATCTATTTTAGGAACTTATTTATACCGCCATTGCAGCGGTGTGCTTCGCCTTAGCATCAATTGTTCTTCTAGCTGACATCAGTTCTTACGACTGGCCTGGAAGGGACTACAGGACTATTCGCGACCAATACATCGCTGCCGGAGTAAGCTGAGCTAAATACCTAAGGGCGGAACATAGACACTAAAAGGCAAAGGGCAGGCCTGATTTATGATATAGCAGCATGGCAATTAAAAATTACGGGAATACAAACCTTGCTAATCTGGTATCTTGACAACCGTAACACCAGTGGACGATCAATAACTAAATGGTAATTAGTTTCATTGATCTATTCGCTGCTACCGAGCATCATCGTCATCATCAAGCTGCTTGTTAGTGCCGTGCGTACGCCCATCTTTACGATGACAAAAGTCCCGTTCCGAATCTGACTGGCAAAAAAAGGTGTCGTTTCATTGAGCTCATCTGTACACTGTCTTAATTGCTTGACACTAAGTTTTGTTTACATTCAACCTAATGTTGATATTTACAACCTAATGGTGCCCCAAGTTGTAGAGCTGTATAGGAGTTATCCACTCCATATCAGACCGAGTTGAATAGAAATAGTATGAAGAAAAAGGGGAAGTACCTGTAAAAGGAGCAGGTAGAGACGAACCGTGAAGCAGGGTCCTCGTGCAACGGTAGGTTAAATTAGCCACTGCAGAGAACTTTGTTGGAAATTCTGATCTTATCAAGCTAACCTCATACTACCGTAGACATTATTCTTGTTGCAAAAAAGACACTATTCCGTCACTGAGCGCCCTTCGATACCGCCTTCCCCAAACGCCTTCGTTGTTTCTAGTTGGGCGGTATGTTTCCGTTCAGTTCTAAGGGAACTGCGGATTCACAGAGGAGCGCTGAGGAGTGCGTAAATCACATTCACCATTTTCATATTCACCATCAGCGAGGTAAATTATTGAAAATCCATTCAATGCCATCAAGGTCCTCTTCGATGAATTCTGATAACAACGATAATCATATATAGGCTATTCATATCGGAATTATTCACTTACTTTTAAATCGTGTACTTTATACCAGAATGGCCGCTCTACCTAGATGAACCTTCCTCAAATGAACGACCACAGCGTGTTTTCTTGACAGTTGTGACGGTAACCACTCATATATATATATATATATGTCCTTCTCTGAGAAATCAACAAATGTCCCTAACCGGGGACATTTGTTGTCATTGGACATTGTTTTCTGTCCTGACAAATGACGGAATCAATTGCGAATCGGACGTGGAACGTCATTAATGTTGTAATAGAGTTCTGGTCATATGTCAGATGCTAAAGTAGTTCGTAGCAATATGTTTATTTGGTATTGTTTTCACTGCAACTTACTTTTAGACTTGTATGGACATCATGTTAACTTGATGCGTATTTTGGTTTTGCAATTTTTTCAGATCTTTGGACTGGTACAAGCATGTCTATATGGATTCGGTTTGTTTTTGTTGTTCATCGAATGGAAAGCAATGAGACCGGTGCCTCCACCTAGAACTGTTACCACCAACTAAAGTACCCACCCGTCGCTGACCTCCATTGAGACGCACGATCACAACTGTCGTAGAAATATGTAACCCCAAGAGCAATAATAACAATGCTGCTCGGGGTCGTATTGTTTATCTTTAATTTTTATAACTTATGTAGGTAAATGAAAGCTATTTAAACATAATGAGTTCTCGCGGTGGCATGGTGTTATTGTATTACCCATTTAAGTGCCTATTTAACTCAAAGACACGCTCGAAGCCCGACATCGAGACGGTTTGTTTTGTGCTGAAAGCCAGCCATTGGAAGCAATGCTTACCAACCGTACCGGACGTGAACTCGATAAGTTTCTTCTACTTGAACATGAAGAAGAAGAAATGTACGACGAATACTCTGAACGACTTCACGGCAAAGGTGACCCGCGATAAATAGAAATGTATCTGTTGCTGGTGTACGAAATCTCTACAAGGTAGTCAACGAAGTGACTACATGTCCTATAGTTGGAGTTCTCCACGGATCGGTCAGTATAAGAAGTAAAAACTATATAAATATAGAAAAGTAAAAATCACGCATTGATGCCAAACTGGACATCGTTAATAATGCATTTTTAAAATAGCTCCTAGTAGTCAATTGTGTCTTCGGGAGGTAGCCAAATCGCTACGGTTGTATATAGATTTAGCGCATAATAAACCTAAAAATGTAAAATACGTTACTTAGTTTCGATTGAACATCTAGATAATTACCGTAGAGTTTGATTATTTAAGCTTAAAGGTCAATCTTGGTACATTTGAAATGATACATATTCAACAGGAACAAAACCATAGTGGGCCACAGGATTGACACGTGGCAACAACCGGTACGGTTTCGTGCTAGAGAAACCATTTAATGTGCATTAAAATGAAGATGATTCAAGACCATAAATCATACTAAGCTTCATGATAGTTCTGATCTCCGTAGTATGTATCTTGGCACAGATCCCATCTCCCATACACATTGTTACTTGTAAATATATCGTTCAATTCCAATTAACGCCTAACATCTAACAGTCGAATAGGGGGTGATTTTCGCAGCTAAGTTACTTGTTGGGACTGACTTCAAATCATCTATGCTATCTTCACTTGTCAGAGTGGATGTGGTTTGTATGTACCTGAATTGTACGAATATATTGTTGTATAATTAACGTTTTGCAACTAGAAATGGAAAGTCCATTAACGATGGGTGCGGTATAACTCAACGACAATTTTTGCTATCATTACCTAAGGGGATAGGGGCGATTGCGTCCATGTAGCCCAACGGACAAGGTCTTTCATCGATTTATCCGCTACAGTTGACTTTCTTTTCTTTTGCGTACGGATCATATGTTAGGAACAAACGGTTAATTTGGTACTAATAGAGTAAAGTAGGATAAAAAGGAACCATAGGAATACATTGTTTCATAGAAGCGGCGATAATATGAGTAGAAACCAGGCTAGAACCAAATGACGCACGGTATCAATATCCATTATATCACAAGTTATATATTTGCGTCGTACAAATTATTGACGATTATTGACGGTTGGATTTAAACCTTCTTGGCCATAAGCTTGTTGCTTGCTCTTTGCTTGAGAGACGATATATAACACGCTTTCGTCCAAATCTTGTACTTCATAGTTCTTAGAGTGTCCGTACTCTGCCATGCTCTAGAGCACAATGTCTGTTTTCGGTAAACTAAGCAGAAAAGGTTTTCCTTTTTATCGTCCTGACCCAATGATAATCCCGCAGAGATTAACGTCACCCTTCCTCGGTCTATCTGGAGGTTAACACTTGAAGCGTGCCCACCTACTCTTAGCTAGCCAAGTTTACATGTCTTACAGGAATCCCATAGGCATCCCAGCCCATGAAGACAGGTGTTCATTCTTTCGGAAGAACGAAGAAAATGAGATAGTGCAGCATGTGAGTAGATTAATAAACATACGAGTACACTTGATCAAAATGCTAATTCACAAGGCGGTACGTTAAAATTGAGGAAAACTTTGATGCTCTACCTATGCCTCTATCTGCCGCTGCAGAGGAAAGCCAGTACGTCCTAGCACAAAGTAACGAATTCGTCATGGCCCATAAAACACTGCGCCGTTTTCGTGATCTGAGCGGAGGTCAGTTACCATCTAGTCTTTCCGCACCGAATTTACTCCCAGCAAAGTTTAGAACTTTTTAGGTCCCGAAATCTAATGTTTACGTTATTGCCAGTTTTCACGCGGCCTGTAAAATATCTGGAAAAAAACACTATGAGATAAACGGAAGATGCCCAATAGAGTTCAGATTAAAATGGCCCGAAAATTGATCAAAATGGTTCGAGAAGCCATTTCCAATACATACAGCTCATTGCTACGGTAATTAACAGTAGTTCTAGGAAGGAACTATATATTAACTGTCAACTGAGTCCTTCAGATGAGTTAATGCTTCTTTGCATCCTTTTTTTTCTTGGCTCTTTTGTGTGGAACCATGTGGCACAGGGAAATAAATGAGTTTCGAACGAGGTTGGATTGCTCTTTGTTGCTGCCAAACAGCCCAAAGATTCCTTTTCAGTCGGTCAGTATATCAGTCCAGCAGAAAACCAGACCAGTTTTCTCCTTTACAATATTGATCTATGTAAACAAATATACTATGCATAATATAAACCTGTTTGGAGCGAAAATATTGCATATATCCCACAAAGAAACGCTCGAACTGAACAAACCACAATTCAAAGAGGATTCGTTTTGATGTTAAAGCAAACAGACAATTAATAGAAATTGGCACAAAAACTCCCATTGGACGAGAATCCTTTGCAGATTGATACGCATTGCGTTCTAGTCATCTTCAACTAAAAAAATTGTCTGTACTTCTTAGATCCAATTGTTGAAAAGATTTTTTAATTTTCGCTTCGATCCGAGAAGTGCAGGAAGTACTATTTGAATTATTCCCTTTCTTTCATGTCAATCATTGATCAAAATTATCGAGCTAAATCAGTCATTGAAAGCGAACATTGTTTGAAACAGCAGTGAGTTTTAGCTGCGGGTTAAAAGGACTAAGCATATTTGCATCTAATCGGTGTATATTGGCAACAGCAAGGCGTCTTCTTATAAAACTTCGAAACATATAAGATACTTTAAATTCAAAGCTAGGCCTAATGCAAGGGCAGCAGCGGATTTTAGGCTTGAAACACTTGGAGCCTTGTATGCACTTTGACCTCACTCATGTTTTGGGCGTTAAAAATATTGACCTTCTTGCTCAACCTATTTGATGTGGCCAGTAAGGCAATGCCTTTATGTTAATTTCACTTAACGCAAAAACCTTGGCTTATAATAATCTTTAGCTAACTTGACCAGAATTAAATGTTTCGTTTGGTAAGTCTGAACTTTTTTTTTTGTTTGAAAAGTTTCAGTCAAATCAATAGGTCAAATAAGTCAAATCAAATAAATCAAAGGTTACTTTCGTAATCAATAATTAAGCTAAATAAAAAAACTTCCTTTCGGACCTTTACGCCCATATACGCTAACTATGACGAACCCAAAGGTATCCGACCGCGTCGACGATACAGACGCTTGAACCGGATTCTCTTTTCCGTGCGATATTCAGTGTTATTCAATGCAATGGCGTACTGGATAGTCCTTTTATAAACTCTGTTTTCACCTGTTGAGTCGACTTTTTATAACAAGTGTGAGAAAATTTAAGGACTCGATACATGTCGTGTGCGCAGAGAAGGTGCAACCAGGATCGAATTATGTCCTATTTCGCATTAGCAGTGAAAATAGTCTATTGGCCAGAAATCGTTTGAACACTCGCCATTATTCACTGACATTCGCGTTATTTGTTGAGGTGTACAACACTGAAGGCATCCATATTTCTAAGATAATTGTGCTAGTTTTGCTCGACATTTGTCAAAAGATTACGTTCGAGCACAAAATAGTAAAAGCGATTTCACTGAAGCTCATTATAATTGAATTATCAAATCAATCGGACGAGGTGCCTCAGAAGTCTAAAGAGGGGGCAATGTTGATCAGAGTAAAAACATCACAGATTTTGGTGTTCTCAGAAAATGCACGATGACCCATATATTGTGTGAAATGGCCTAAAAGAATCTATGTGTGTATAGTCGGAAACGTAATGGATTTTGTGCCTCACCTAAACGTATCAATGTTCAAATAAGTATCATTTTCTATATATGCTATGAATGCAGGATAGGCGCCAGAAATATATAGAGGCCGGCACGAACGTATGCTACCAGTGAATGGCAACCCTTCAATAACAACCCACCTATATTCCCTCTATGGAGGCTGAGATGGGAAGCATTTCATTAAGGGGGGTCATACTATTTTATGGTTAGCCAACATGACATAAACGGTTTAAATCAACGCCACCAGAATTACTCATTTGGCTCTTTTCCTGGGTTGTAATAACTACAACATACTGATCAAGTTGAAAACCTATGGGTTTCGTCTGACAGAGTGCGTTGCAGCACCCCGTTGGCAGGAGACGAAAACGTGCGTCGTGCAAACAACACCTTTAGAGAGTATAATAGGCATAGTTCCTATGTAAAACTGTAAGCTTGTCGATACTCAGAAAATAAATTGAAATTATTATTAAATGAGAATACTACCAAAAAGTCTATAAATAAATATCTGGCCGGACCGCAGTATGTTTAGGGAACAAATGATAACTCGCAAAGCAAAAGCGTGAGCAGCGCCTGCAGATAGCTTTATACGGCTATCGATAAATACTTATCGACGCAACTGATAGCACGCTCGATTGCCCTTGATTGTTTGATTATATGATGCTCTTCATATTATACGCATTTGATATGAAAAGATTATAAATAGCTAATACTGGATGATAACTAGCGCTTGCAAAGGAACGCCTACTATTGCGCTACCTCCTCGTTTATTCTATTGTACATTTTTTCATTAATACATGAGACTCAGCGCTATGTTCGCCACTCAATACCCATGTTCCTCCCTTCACCCCCCACCCCTTATTCTACCGTATTTGCAAAAATTCTCCGTATGAAATAACAACCACAGTTTGTATGAGTGATTTTCGTTTCCATCGCGTTTTTCGGTCTTTCTTCTGTCTTATTGTTACGTTTTACCTTTAGTCACTTCTAGTGTGTTTTTTTTCTTCCATTTTGCCATTTGCTTGCTACGCTTTTCTTTTCTCGTAAGAGAAAACCTGAAAGCAAAAGGAAGATGTAGATGTCGATTGCCTACGTTATCACAACTAATTCCGTCCCTAAGGCCTCGTTCTCATCTCAGGAGAGGTTCGTTACCGTCCGTTCACAAAAAGAAGGCGGAAAAAACGTCTATGAAGAAAATAGTTACCGGCTGCTTTTTCGCCCGAACCGGCGGCTCTCAGCTAGTTCCATTTTGTCTGTTCTGCATTCAAGAAGATCTCGTTCGCTACATTTGCAGGCAGTTGAGCACAGCTCTCAGATGTACAGCTCGATTAGGAAGATGACACAGGCTGATAACAAGGAAAAAGGCAATGGCAACAGTGTTTTCCAATGGTGGACGCAGTGGATTCTCTAGCCTGTAGCTTCGCTTGTCCATTCCTAAGTGCCTGCGCTTAATATATGCTTTATCCTTCTATTGACAGGACATAGCTACTTTTTTTACTATCGATATTTAGCAATTTTGATTTACTATCAGTACGTTTCGTAATAGACACGTACGCACAGAGTGACCAGACTCATTATATTACGTCTAATAAAACGTGATTGCAAACGTAAGCTTATCTTACTATTGTAGTTGCGGCGCATTGTGGATATAGTAAATATTATACAGGAGAACGCAGGAGACGCACAGCAGTTCGAAACATGGACATCCCGTTCATCTCGCAGATTTATCATTTCAATGTTCCAAAACGAAAATCCAAGAATTCTGTACCAGTTGACTTTTTAGACGTATGCTAATCGTAATACACAAGCTTGCACCGCTCACTGCCACAATGCTATATTCACGATTGCTACATTCGTCGGAGTAGGAAACTAATTTTTTTCCTTTATTCATACGCGGGCAATTCGACAAGCAGTCTCAGTTTGAATTTTCTAATTTCGCTTATTTTGATTGTCTCTTAGAACAAAACAAACTTGGCTTGTTGCCTAGCAACTAGGCTAGTAAGTGATTCCATTTTGGTAGCCCCCGCGCGCCAACGCCTGTGCGCGAGCCCACCCGTGTAGTCCTAGCAGCTTTCTAAGTCCCCTGGCTAAGTAAAATCAATCTGTTGGACGCATTCGTACCTCGGATCCGTGAACGTGTTTTTTGTCGGACCCTTCTGTCGAGCGGCTGAGCGCCGCTGGTATTTCTGTCCGACTCACAGTGAAGCTTGAGGCTTGCCGGCATTTGAAATCGAGCCTTTTTCAACTAACAATGATATATTAGCGTAGAAATTTGCCAGCCTAAGTTTCAGATAAAAACGATTTCTCGTTATCGGCGTCTTCCTCTATGTCTCGCTATGGTTACGTTATTGATTTTGCTATTGTGTACCCCTCAAAGCTCATTATACAGTATATCGATAATCATAAATGAGCACGGAATCTACAAATAATCTGTGCACGATGACTCAATTTGGCTTGTTTTTTGGCTGGATCAGATACATTTTTCCAAGAACAGTATTTATTTTCGAGTGATTTTAGATTTTTAGAGCTGATAATATCGGTTTAGGGCGAATCTTAACGTCAGATGGTGACTGCCTTCGGGTATAAACATTTTGTCGAATAATCACAATAAGAAAGTCAGCTTAGCAAAACTACAATGTGTAATGAGAACCATTGATACAACAACAGCGTCCACCCATTCCAATATGAACAACTTTGTTTGGCAGCAGTTTTGTACGCCCATCATACCATGAGGCATAGCTATGAACCGTCTGCGTAACGGCGTTGCTTTGTTCTCGCCTGAGCTGTATAGCTATTTAGTATAACTGATTTTTTTGCACTGATTCTGCCTAGGCAATGTTAGAGGCAATCTACTAAACAGTCTATACAAGTGGACATATATTTTTCAAGTCTATCATTTTTCTGTTGCTAAAGGGTGTACAAAACGTTGAAGAGCCAAGCCGACGGTAATCAAAGGTAAGAACTGGCAGGACACTCGTCTGGCCTAGTGACGTTCATGAACAGGACCTACTACCAACACTATCACTACAGGCAGATGGCCTTTCTAGTCGGTCAGTTACTGTCAGTGATGGTCGTCTTCGGGTGAACAAGCGCCCGCATATAAGAGCTGGATAGAAAAATACTGAGGGACACAGGGCGTGAGGTATTCGTCATTTCGGCGAAGCAGTACCCAGGCCTTCGTGTATTACCTTCGCTTTCGCCCTAACATTAGAAGTCTACTTAGCTCTTTGATCTTTCTATCAGCGCCTGCTGTATTCTTCCGTCAGGCAGGTGTTTTAGCTTCTACACGTTATTTCCCATTTGGAGACGTTCGTAGTTCGATCGCTCCCTTCGAAATCAGCGAAAACACCTCGCGTTGCAAAAACGTTTCTCCCTGTCCGATTTACCACCAAATTCTCTGCCAAATTGCACAACTTATTGAGTAGATAGGTTCATTCGGAGGTACACAGTTTACAAAGTTAGTATTTGAGTGTTTTGTTAGGTAAATTTTGTGAAGCGATGTTAAATATGTTTGTAACAATATTATTACAGCTGTATATAAAACGAATTTTGATCTAACATAGAATAGAACATAATTGTTAGGAGTATTACACGTATATAACGCGAATAGTTACATATCCAGAGTCTGTATTATGAACACGGAACATTTGAAGGGCAGCGTCTTGGGATACTTCCACAACGGTTCCTCGGGCGAGCAGTGTAGAAAGTATGACCGTTTATTTCGTTTATTTCGACAAAAAACGTTCGTAGAAACACTATTCCTCTTAGACACAAATTGCAATGGCCCTTAGCTATTGTGCATTTAGTCACACTATGCTCACATGGTAACACAGCTATCGTATAAACCTGGGCCACTATTTCGTGTAACAGACCCCACAGATGGCTTGTGGTATTAATGCTTAACATAGCCCTGCTTCGAAATTCGGAAATCGTGTTTCTTTCTCTACCTGTCGTTATTCTTAGCTCGAATATAATAAAGAAGAGTTTTAGTATCGTCGAACATTTGCCATTCACTTGCCTAGCTCTCAAGTCTTGACACAGCCTAGCAAAAGTCGCAGGAGAACAGAAGAGAGTAGCTCTATAAATCAACCTAATGCTGGATTATTATACGTCAATCTCGCAGCTGTTGCTGACGCGACAGCCGCTCTACTAGCGATACGAACCGCTGTATCAAGACCCTCCATTCAATGGCACTAAGGCAACCCAGAAAGAGCCGACGGCAAAGTGAGTTTACGACAAATCTGTTGGTCCTATTTTAGCCAACCGTTAGTTCAAAGGGGAACTGCAAGCGTCATAAACCTGCCATTTCGGCCATCTTCACAATGGTAAGGGTTTGAGATTGCCTTTTTAAGCCAACTGTTGATTCGACGAAGTACCGCCGAACACTCTCGTGACGGAAAGATTTTGTTGCAGTATTAAAGGATAGCTTATTTTGCTACCGTAAAATGCTATTTAGTACACATATTGCTCGCGTAGCAAGCTTCAACTCGCTCACCCATACTGGCAACGTTACATACTGAACATTGTTTCTATTTAGTTTTTAGTAAATAGGATTTTTCGCACACAGATGTGATGATTAGACACTACTGCAAAATACGTTTCCCCTGCATGCGTCTCTGAAAGAAGCTATTTAGCTAACCATGTGGTATTTTTCGTTGCGTATCTTAAGGCCAACGCAAAGGGGCAAGCTCTGTGAAAACCCTGCCTTGGTACGGATTTAGACGATATCCTGCCTTTGGCTTCCGGCTCGCAGTGTAACAGATGGGATGAGTCGGGACAACGTCTATGGCAATTCACTTGCGGTAGCTTAAAGTGAACTTATGCCAAATTGGATTCATTTGTGCCCCGCTGTCTTTTGGTTAGCTCTAAACTGGCCCTCCCATTGAATTTGCGCTGGCCCAGTCCCCTTGTGTCCTCCGCGACATATCCAGTCATGAAAAGGCTGCAATCGAATAGGTCTGCCCTGAAAGGAGCAACTTTCACTCAAGAAGCAGATTGACTGACGAGCTCTTTTCGGCGGCAAAGGACCACGAAAAGTTATTTCACTAGCCTGGTAGAATTGAAACGGTAAGGCGAGGTCCACTAATATGAATACTTCAAGATAGCGGAACAGCGTTGACACGCGTTGACACGTGCACAATAATTAGAAAAGGTGCCAATGTTACTTACACAACTCTTAAGAGGGTTGGCAATGAAACATTCTATTGTAATGTAGGACTGACGTTTGTTTTGGATACGTTGGTCCTTAGAGCAGAAGCCTGGCTAGTAACCATATATTAATTATATAAATATTAAATAACATGACTTTTACAAATAAGGTTTATTGCTTTTTTCGAATAAAACCTTGGCAGGGTCCCTACTAATATTACGATATGAGCCAACGAAGCATACGTAACGGAAGTGAACCCACCAATATAATTTGCCGCGTGCAGAGCACTTGGACCGATAGGCTGGTTGGACCTTTTTGTTCGTTGGGCATCTATTATGTGTTTCCATTTAGCCAATGTATTTTATTATTGAGTTTTAACAAAAGTTCAAATGATTAATATACGCCTGGGTCGTCACCGCATTTGCCATCACTTTTTTCAATTTATCTTCGGTCTTGCTTGCACTATGCGCAGAAACAGTTACGAGTTTCTGTCCAGGATGTGATTTTATACTGACCATTGCCGAATAGCGCTAATTGATCTGCGGAATGAGTGCGGTAAAGAAGAAGGTTAACGACGAAGGAACAGTACGCTAGTTGGGATGCGTCCACCGCTTTTGCGGTAGAGGAAGTTGCTTTGTTTTCTAGCTAAAACGAAGCAACTTCCTCGAAACGAAGCAAAGGCCAAATTGAAATATCTTTCCCTTGACCTTATCCGTCTGGCTTTCTACGGTCCTTTCATGCTGGGTCCGTTCTCTCATTGAAGGACCATCGAGATGAAATAATGTTTGGCCGCAAGAGACATCGTTCTTTCTTTAGTCCTCCTTGCTGATTATCTCGTCCTCGATTCGACCTTTTCTGGAATCGTTAGCCAACGACCCACGAGACAGACAAGAAAACACAACGGTCACAATGCAGAACGACGGTAATTTATCTTTACAATGTCTACTAAAAATAGAGTTTTGTAAACACTGGTGGTGTCAAATCGCCTCATTGAGCAATCACAGTTCCTCAAGGAATCGATACTACTACTCAGCTCTTTATGTCTGGCCAGATGTCCGATCAAATGATATCGACTGAATCGTCCACGGCGATTACGCGTTTTGATTGCGATCGGATATGTTGAAAGTGCTGTGACAATAACTACTATTAGGAACTACAACTTGCACACACGGCTTTCTTACCCGT
Organism: Varroa destructor; assembly: GCF_002443255.2. NCBI lineage: Eukaryota > Metazoa > Arthropoda > Arachnida > Mesostigmata > Varroidae > Varroa > Varroa destructor. The sequence continues at coordinate 5,761,024 of NW_019211455.1, forward strand.
AGAGTATTCTTATCCGTAACTAAAACGCTATCATCTGACAACTGTCTTAAATTTCGACACCGTGATGAGTAGCTCGAAACTAAACTGGGGTTATTTATATGGCTTGAAACATGTACCGAAACCCAGTTAATTTTTGAGATGGGTCTGTGCATTTAAAGGCAATAGCAAACGAATCGAATTTAATTCTATGTTGATTATGTAAACGTCGCTTACAGAGAGCAGCGATTAGGTTTAATATCAGGCGTCAGGCAAATCATGTATTAACCTATTTTCGATACATTGATATGGATTGTATATGTACGTATGTTCTGTGTACTTGTATGCAACGAGCCATTGAAGGAATGGAAATAAGACAAGAGGCCGATGGCCTGTGGGTACTAGAGCTCATTCATTAATATGCCTACTGAGTACGTTTAGATCGCTTAGCAGTATAGTGAAATAAATGTCTCAAATAAATTTTGCAATATGTATAACTTTGCTATGAATCGTCCTATTAGTCGATAAATGAAGGAAAAAGCTAGCAACATTGAACGTCATACAAATATATTCGGGAAGTCTTTATTGTTACAGGACATGATCCTGAACTGATCGAAAACTTACTTCTGTTGTGTGATAAAAAACAAACTTAAACAGAAATATAGAGAGATATATTTGTATAAATCATGTTTCAATTAGTATAATTCAGCTGTAAGTTTCGAGTCAGGTGATCAAAATGAAGAATTAGAGAAGGATAGAATCGAATTTATTCGATAACTTTCTCCATCCTAGCTCAGCGGTGAACTTTGTCGAAATGCTCGTATATAAAAATTACGACACGGCGAAGTAGACGTTACTCCCCTACTCACTGAACAGAATACTGTCCTATAAACTTTAAGAAGAAGGTTGTTTATGCGCGTCATTTCTGTTCTGGAACAGATAACTTTTCCGTTTGAGCACCAGGCCTAGTTACGGGCCGTTTTTGTCACTTATGGAAGCAGGACAAAGTGAGGCTATATCGTCCAAAGCGTCATCGTCCGAAACAATTGGCGGCGCAAATCAGAAATAAGTAGTTCAGTGTACTCGCTACTGTTCTACTATGTGACCGACTAAGTGGGCTTACCACAACTGATTTCCTTTCAGGAAAATGTCAGTTTACCATAGCTATATTGTGGGCCTATATAGCCTCAATGAGTGGAATTATATGGGGCAGAGGTGGGGTTATATAAGCCACTAGTGATTTTCTGCAAAGAGGTGAGTCATTTAACACAGTTAATAAAAAATATTTTCCTCTATTAAAATGGCTGAGACTATAGCCAGGAAATATAATGCTTATTGATAATTCACTGGCAAGCAGGTGAAATATAATGATTCGTTTACTATGGGTCCACGTGGGGTTTTGTTGCACACTGAGACGTCAACTTTTACATGGACCTTATATGGATACACCAACAAGTCATGTTCTCTTCGGAAGGAAGTAAGGAAAAACATTAAGAATCTGCTCACCATTCTAACAAGTCGATTTTAGCGCACTGAAGCTCGTGTGGCCGCTGTAGTTACGCGTCCTTCTTTTTTTTACAATCAACAATCCACGGTTGATCTGAGTGTCCTTATTGACAGTGCATATGTAGACAAAATTTTTCTGGGTGAATAATACATTCCGTTAATAAATTCGTCAACATTCTATTCAAAACATTGTTGACAACAACATGCGGTCCAAAGAGTGTGGTACGGACATCTACTGAACTGAGTTGGACTTTGAGGCCAAATAATTTTTTTCTAATCTTTCTGCAGATTTAACATCAATGGCTTCCGGTTGCGTACGAGCTTGGAATGCAATACTCCTCAGAGCCCTTAAGGTGGTTATGTAGTCTAACATAAAACATTAAACATAACTTGCTTTCAGTTTGCTTCTGAAAGCGTAACTTTTAGACAGGAGAAGCCGTGGAAGAAGAACGACCTGGGTCATTTTGCTTTTTTATGATTTAACACAACTTGGATCAAGCGCGAGGGAAATATTTAGTTGCTCCAGATAGCTCCACCTTTTAAAATTGAGTCAGAGAAAAGAATCCAGTCACATGAACTGCACTAGATTTCTGATCGGGTTGATTAAAGACTATGAAAATTTGATAGCATTGCACTTTGCAATGTACGTTCCTTTGCTAAAACAAAACGCAATGACCCATATGGCCCCACCTTCTTCTATATAAGGCCGTCTATCAACTTGCTTGTTTGCAGAGTGACGCCACCTAATAGCTAATCTAGTTTGCCACGATATAGTGGATTTCCATCGGGCCAAGCATGCAACATATCTACGAGTGTCTGCTACGTATTATATCACGGGCAGGCCTAATATCCAGTCTGGTAACAAAAGACTTCGTTAGAGCAGTCCGCTATCCGCAGCGAACAAACCTCTGCTTGTGTTCTTACCTTGCGGAATCTGTGCTGGCTGAGGCTCAGACGAGAATATTTGCCTAAAGCTTATATCTATGTATATGTGTGTATTGGGGTTAGCAATGGACGTCGTCGCCACCGCAGGAGGCACCATTACCACTGTATAGAAAAGCTGAGGGAAAACCCAGTCTCTAAACTTCGTAATTACAGCAGGCTCCATCCATTGAGTCCTCGCTCGAGCCTGCATACCATGCCATACCAAAACTCGCCCTAGGCATTGCATCAGCCCGAGCAAGTCAGGCAGCTGTGACCGAACCAACTACATGGTATTTTTGCCTGAAGGCTAGAAGAAGGAAAAAGGGGAACGGTCCGCTGACGAAAAGCGTTTTTCCTTCCGCTACCAACCCTACTCGTACTGGTTGCTACAGCTTGTTCCTATTTTTTGTCCTTCCTCCCTGCAGGCCGCTCTGTCGTCACTGTCGGAAAGGGACGTCGTCGTTCTCAACGTACGCCGCACCCCGGCCTATAAAGCTCGCGTGATTGTGCTAGGGAAAAAACGACGAGCCCTATGGCATGACATGGCAAAGCATAGCACTCCAGACTGAAGTTTATCGGTAGCGTGGTGCTCGACATGAGTTTCTACTGCGTGAACCGTGCAAAGTAAGCAGTGCCATGAGCTCCGATCTTATAACCGAGCCGCAGTTACAGACACCGGTAGCGACAGGCACCTCGTCTCCGAGCTACTTCATTTGCTACACCGTATTACGGCGCTCAAACCAGCTGCAGGTTTTCACATCGCATAAGCGATGTAAGCGACGCCGAAGAGCGGAACGGATCCCGAGAAAAATGATGGATCGGGTAGCTACGCATAAGCAAATTCCGAATATACAACGCGTATAAATATGCTGAAAGCACCTTTTTCACATTATTGTTTTTATTGAATCTACCTGTTTTATTTAGTGCAAAAGTACTGTAATGTACAGCCGCAGTTACTTCTTAATTTTTATCCTATTTTAATTAATTATCCAAAGTATGCGTCTTTGTTCTAATAGTTTACCTGCCAACTTGTTGATATAATCGTCATGGTATTACCTTCACTTTTTTCACATTACTGCTAAATTGATTTATCTGGCCGTCACCTTTAAGGTGCATTAGAGATCCTGGAGAATATTTCAGGGGTAGTCTGGCTTACAGATCGAATTGGCGACCTTCCAAGGAGTTGATAGCCCTCTAGCTGGTAGCTGTCGTTTTTATGCCGTCAGTTCATATTCGGAGCAGACGACCCTTTTGCTGTTCTACAGTATACCTCTTGCCTTAGACGAACAACCTGCGAGAACTTGCTTCATTGACATTTCATCTACCCCGCCGTTATCGTAATTAAAGGCTTTCTTTCCAAAGATCATGTGGAACAAGGACGACACTAATAAGACAGAAATTCACTCTCAACATCTCTTATAAGTAAAATGACCTTATGTGTGTCCTTAACTAGCTGTTCCTGTCAGTGTATGTATAGGAAGGGATCAGAAAATCCCCATGCTATTTGCTGTCGCGCTAAAGGTCAACTGTAGCATTGTTACATTGTTTTGTGCCTTCTACTTCCTGCTAGAACTTTCAACAGCTTTTATCATGCATTATTTCGCTGACGTTTCTAGCTTTCCGGAAGCCAAAAAAAAAAACAAGAGTTTCAAATATATATATCCTTTTGATTGACTCCTTTTAATCAACACTCTTTTCTTCTTGCGTAATGAATTTCAAAATTTTTAATGGGCGAACGCGATCGCTTTAGGTCGCGTCTTATGTGCAAATAACGGTTTACAAATATTTGTTTACACGTTTAACAAAACATTATAAACTGAATTAGTATTAAAAATTGTTAAAAAATGCTTTTTACACACTAACGTACATACCAATAACATCGTCGGTTTGCCCACATTTAGTCTAAACCGACATTTTTTTTTATTTTTACAATACAAAACTTATCTCAAAAGCTTCATTATGGAACTTTTCGCCATGGAGAGCAGTAAAAATGCCGAAAACGCGACATTATATGATAATATTTCTTATGTAGCAGCCAAACGATATGAATAAAGCATATTTAACTATAAGCTATTGTATTTGTGTTCATTTTAAATACAATCTTTGTTTGTTTAAAGTGCTTTATACACAACGCTCGTGTTTATTTTGCATTTTAGAAGGGAAACGTGGTCAGAGGGAAGGCAAAAGTATTAAGAAGTGTGAGCTTCGATGGACATCAGTGAATGTTTTACTTTGTTTTTTTACAGAATATTTGAGGATCCTTTACGCACTTGTCTCTACAAACAAACTCTCGTAAGCGACTGAACAACCAAATCCTTTTAGGTTGGTCCCGTCTGATCGCGTACACACTTGATAGATCAAGACGTACCGGTATAGACAATACAGACCAGACAATAGGAGAATATATAGAAGCAAGTATTTTAGGATCTTCTACTTCTAGGAGCTTCTACACATCGTAGGTAGCTTTGACAAAGCAAAAAAGACCAACTGGCTTCTTCTAACTACTGTAGATATAAAAAACAAACCTTGTTAACATTTCAGTGTTCCAGTGACTGCGGTTACGAGCTCTTCCAGATCCATGGAAGATGTTCTCGTCGACTTTGTAGATCACATCATCGTTAGGCAAAAACCGCAAATGGCTCAACAGGTCCCAAGCCGAACATACGGTATAGAAACTTTCCTTTATACATCTACTTTCATAAGAAGCATTCAATCCAAGTGAACTGGATGGCTCTATCGATCGGATCAGACAGTGCTAGAACCCCTTGCCCTCTGGGGTGCCCTCTAACAATATCGCTTTGTCCATATATCATGACAAGCACGATGAACCTTTTCCGACAGTTTCTAAAAAGCTTCTATATATTATTACTCTACATATTATATCTATTCCACGCTATCTGTGTTCGAATAGAGCGACAAAGTGCACTCAAGATGCACTGGACAAAACACTTCAGTCTTATCAAGCTGTGCATTGATCAAAGCTAAACACATATTTTTAAAACTACAATTATTTATTATCGATAAAATTATATTCTTAGTCGAAGAACTCTTGATAGCTTATTTGTACGGATATCACGTTCCTCACGCGTAAATAAAAATATAGATGAAATCCGAAGTGGAAAGAAATCGGATCTTACCTGAGCTTATCAAAAGACTAAACCTGAAATAAATACCGTTCTTCAGATGAAGGGAAATGTCCCTGTACACGGAAAATGTCAACATGCACACGGTGGACCCTAAAGCAAAAAGCTCACCTATTTACGTAATTAGACGAATGCTGCTTAATAGCCACCTGATAATTCGAGCTAAATGGTAACAGGATTTTTACTGGCTGTACAGCTGTTATGGTGACAAATATCTTAGCACAAGTGCGCTACATAAATCTAGTAGTATAATAATTGTAAATATAAGAATAATATATTTAATTATATAAATAAAGAATGTAAATATAAAATTGTACATAAATGTAGGCTTCGGATCAACCGATAGAACGTCATATCAACGCTCAGCTGATATGTGCATAATAATTTGCCTAGTCAGCTAATATCTGTTATTTTTTATATATAATATTTTCTTTTTTATATTTTATTATATAGTTATATAATAATTGAAAGAAATACTCTTGAAAAGAGCCCACCGTCAGGAATTAGCATTAGTCCTTTGTTAAAAAGAAAAGGTGTATAATTGGCCTACAAATACCTTGATACGCAATAACTTTTTCGCTTTCTAAACGAATGTTGTTGTCATCAATTGGCCAAGCCCATTCAGGGTTATGATATCCGATCATGAAATGATGATTCTACATGGGTAGGCCAGGTCACACATCAACACGTTCCCATTTACATGCTGTTTATGTTCCGAAAACAGTAATGCCCGTGCAGTCGGATGACATGTTCGGTAGAAACAGACGCTCACGTGTGGGAATCTACTTAATAATCCATATAGAAGTTGACAATACAACTCCTGTCGCACTTGCTCCTTCAACTTTATTATCCGTCTTCTCACGTAAATTTAGCAGCATCGCATCCACATATCTAGTATACAATTTTCCACGCTTCAAGATCGCAAGCAAAAGTCGAAACGGGGACAACCAAAACGCCGGTGTCTTGCAAGTTCTCTAGTATTTTCCTGCTGTTCGTCGCGAGTGCAGTCGTTTACCGCGAAGGTTCGTAGAGCCTCAAAGGCATCCGGTAGGTACAATGTTGTATGTCCTGACACAGGATAGGATACCAACTGAGTCCTCGGATGGTAAAGTGCTACTGGGAAAAAGTTCTTGATAAATGAGTCTTTCAATTACAACGTAACAAAGACGCGCCGTGGATGCACAAGAAGCCATTGCCACGCAAAGCTTGTTACTGAGCAATGCAATGCTATGCAACAACATTACAACACGCAACAACTCGAAGGGAAGTGTCTAGACGAAAGGCTCACCGAGCTTCTCTCGAGTTGTTGCGTTTCTGCAGCTTACCCAGGCCTGTGAAGATGGGAGCAGGGCAAAACTGGCGGTACAAAGTGTAACCTGTTGTTTTGCGACATGCTATCTTAAAAGGAAAGCTCGGTTGCCTAATACAAAGAAAAATAGAAAAAATTTGCAAACGTGGAAAATTGGCACACACACACAGACAGTCACCTAATTGTTGGAGGCAAATCAGCTGTCAAAATCCTCTTTCACAAAATGGTTTCTAATTTGGCAAACAACTCTTTGATCTGGTCCAAAATAAATTAACCGTAAGCTTATTCTTTGCCCTTATAGCCGCAACTTTCTATTTTGTTGGTTAGCATCGATCACCCTACGACTTGTCTTTAGGCCAGAACCGAACGGAATATCGAGCTTCTCAACTAAGCATTCCCCCTCTTGTGAGCAAGTTACGATCTATTGATGTCTTGCTGGAATGTCTGACGCAACAATCGGGACGAGCTAGTTTACTCACATTCTCTTTTCGTTCCAATTATAGGCTTCGTTTTTCTTTCCCTCCGATCGCACATTCGTGGTAACGCTTCAGGCACCGAATAGGAGGCATCATTCAACACTTGTCCTGAGAGGATGGCCCGCCAACCTATGCTCGCTTTAACTAACGGTTGCCGGAGGCTAATTCTCGGATAGGACGGCAAATGCTAATGCACACGCACACAGACGAACCAAGAGAACCAGATACATATTAGACAGGTAAACTTGAATAGGTGACTGCTGCCAACTACCATTATACCGCAAATACTGATGCAGTAAATAGTAAATATTCAACCAGATTAATCTAGCTGGGCAATATGGAAATGACAAATATGCCAGTAGAGTTCTTCGACAGACGGCCACGCGTTTTACCGTAGCTGAACACTACGCAGGCGACAAGACAGCTTGAGATACAGAAGTCATAGCGATATTGCTTTTTATTTTTTTAATATATAAAGTAAGAATCACTTTCCCCCGCAAAAATATTGACAAGAGACGAAATCAAGTTCTTATGGTGGCTTGGAATATCATTGTGCTTTCAATGTCTCCTTACCTGGATAATTGTCTTCTCAGCGGGGTGATTTGGGCGGCATTGAGAATGGATCCTCCCGGGTGCTCATGGTCCCTCGGGGCTGGGCTGGGCGCCATGATTCGCCCGATCGATACACCCTCGCCGCCTGCGATCTTGCACATGCGAGCCTCACGTGCCAAGCCAGAATTTCGTCGGTGCACGTGCGATGTGCCGCACTCCTTGCGTCTAGCCACCAAATATTGTACTCCTTGATCTCCACCTAACTTTATGAACAAGCCAAAACATCTGCAAATAGACGGTCTGAATGCTGCAGTTCGATGAAATTACGCGGAAGCAAGCTATAATGCTCACATGGTCCTCATACCGATCGTCTATAGAGTACCTCTTTATTTACCTAATTATTATGTATGAGCAATACATAGAATTCATTCCGCGATCTCCATACTAACTCCACTAACTTCAATCGCATAAACAACGTATCCGCCACATATAGCTATCCTTGTACACTCTGACTGGTTTATCACTAACATCAAAAACCATTCTGAAGTGAACTTCTGCCACAGTTTACAGCGAGTGTACTCTTCATGAAAGCTATTTTGGCCGAAGCAAATTCATAGTGTAGAGAAAACGTACGATTTCATGCTACTGTTTTGACCATATCGATCATTGAACGTCAGTCGCGACTGTTCTACTCTGAATTGTGAGCTGTAGTAAGTGTGTCTTATGTAAAATGCTGCGCTATCGAAGTACGTCACCGGACTGCCAAAACGACCGTTCGAAGACAAAGAGTCACCGAAGCAAGCCATCGCATGGCAGAGTCATCTTTCGTTCACCGAACCAGGCATTTTATTGTTTATCTGCTAACAATGTTTTCCTGCCCACACGGTGCACACACATCGACCCACTCGGCACGACCGTCAGCGACCCTTACCCATCCCGCTATATGCCAAGATACTCCGGCCCAGCTGATCTTAGTCGCAAAGATTACACCGGTCAGTCATTCCTCGTTTCTTTATATCGCTGGCTTACGTCTTCTCGCCGGCCCTTTTCTGACTTAATGTTTCTGACCGATACGTGCCTCACATGTACCGAAAAAGACTTCGCCACACCGAATTGGCAGCTACTGTGGCCTAGAGTGCTTTCGCTACTCGAAGTCGGACCAATGGAGAGCTTGTGCTGTCTTCCCTATGCGATGCTTCCACTACTATAAATAGTGATGAATAATGATGGGAACTTCAGTTGGCTGGCAGCAGCAGCGAACACGTACCACGATTACTTCATTCACAAAGGCATCTGCTATCACTACCGTCTTAAGCAGTTACCTGTCTCTATAAAAACAAAATTAGTTTTCAACTGTAGATAACTGAATGGAGCCGCGGCTTACCTCTACGCTCCCATTTTATCACCGTCGGCATTATGCCTACCTCATATCAGTCAACAGCGATATGGCCTTTAGCATATGATATGTATATGCATATACGAAAGATCAGTGAGTCTCGGAACGCGCAGGAGAACGCCGCTTCCTATACGACGATATCCTGACAAAAACCTGATAGGCTAGTAAAAAGGAAACTGGCTAGAAATGCTTTATAACTATAAATTACGTCTGTTCTGAACTATTGTTTGTGAAGGATCATTCGAATTGGTCGGGCGTCACGATCTGGCTAACAACTAACACTTATACTGATTAAACGAAAGAAAAGACATTTTTCTAACTGTATGAGTAAGAATATCAATGAGCTTCAAGTTTTCATTGAGGCAATGCGTATACTTTTTACAGGTAAACTTTTATTTTTTTAATGCACTACATATATGGAATATTTAATCAACAGCCAGACGAGCCCGCCGCAGCCGCTAACTTCACTTATACTGCGAGAAATATCGTACCGCGTTAGTGCATAGCTGAGGCGTGTTGGTAAAGTGGTATTGTGACAAACTAATTATCTTAGGCCAATATTCGATTTCAAACACAAAGAGAGCATAATAGCAAGCTAATGAGAACTTCGCGAAAAAAACGCGTCGGACTTCACACAATGCTATCCTAACGACGGTTCTCGAGTGGAAAAAACAGCTTGTCTTCATGTTAGCCGAACATAAAAAATGCGTTGCCACTAGTGCTTTCGTTTGCTACTTTGTAGCTGGATTTGTACATAAATCTCATTGTGATTGCAGCAGATGTAATAAGCTTAACAAAAATGATGACATTGATTGCGCTGTCCGAGTCGTAACTATGAGATAAAATTATAGGTTCCATCACGACCTAAACTCTGGTGGAGTTAGATCGATGCTGATCATGTGAATAAGTTGCCAGTAGAGAACAGTTCGGTTACGAGAGCTGGTCTTGGTATTTAGAACTTAAGGTCAATGGCGTACGTTTATAGCGCCTCCATGTCGACAATATTTAAAGTAACACTTTCATTTTTGCTTCGTAAAGCTAACTAATTCTTACTGCTGTGCCTTCATATGCACAGACTCAGCTACAATTGACTCCTTGGCAAAAGGGAAGCAATGTTCTCCTTTAATAGAAAATCTGCATTTCAGAATGATGGCCAAACTTGACCAATAGACTCACTAAGCGTCGCAAATATGTTTACCTCATTTTGACTGTCCCTTAATTACATAGTAAGATAAACTTTCAAATTGTAATGCATGCACAGTCTTCGGGTGAGCCTATTTTCAGTAATGCGGATCCCGCGCACGTCTATGCCACGTACGTTTTACAAGTCAGAAATTCGCCTTTTTTCTCTTCTAGACTTCAAGTGATGTCAAGTCATGCAAAAACGAACTTGTCACGTGCTCAAAGAGATAGGGCTTTCATGTCATTAGTTCATTTGCAGTGGAAAATAAAATTACGCCATTGCATACGCCTCGTCCCCTGGCCACCAAGTGTTACTGATGGTCACCACTAATCACCGCGATGGCAGCCGCAGCGAGCAGCGGGCGTCTCCGCTCTCTTCTTTTTCCCCATGCCCTATCCCAAGCAGAAAAAAATTTAACATCGTATCGTACTATCGTTGCTGCTGCTTCTTATTTACATTTTTGGTCTCCGCTTGTTTCCTTCTTAGGCTGGTGCCAGCGTCAGCAGCTGCTTCTGCTCTTGGTCAAATTGGTTGTTTGGCCGCCTAGGCTCCGAGCACCGTTCAGGGCGGTACGATGCTATATCGACCTGAGTACACTGTCGTTGCCTTAGCAGTCGGCCATGAAACAGAGGCTACCAACAGCAGGACAGGGAAGATTCCTGATGTGTGCTGGACCTGCTAGCATCAGCGCGGTGGTCTTCTGTAAATGACGCGCATTGGGCGACGGTGAAGCAAGAACGCGGGAAGCACGCGCCGCAAAAGCAGAAGCAGCGGAAGCAGCCTGCCAATCAGCTGCGGCGTCATTTATCACTAGGCGAGAACGCAGACCGCCAGGATCAGTATACCCACTAGGCCCGTAGAATACTTGCCAACAGAGTGATCCGATAAAAACTCTCTCTGAGTTATCTGCACTATTCCACCGGCACTCAGGCTACGGAGCTACGAAATTTTATTTATGAAGAGCGATTATGTAAGAATAGTAATTATGTCAGAAGCATTTTATCCCAGCTTCGCAAACAGAGAAAGTCTCGTTCATTCAACGTAACCACCATTCCTCACGATTACAGCTCCAATTCAACTTCCGAACTACTCACAAGCTTTTCGTTTAAGCGATTCCAGGAGTAAGCGAATCGACGTTGTTGTATCGAGGCTTGTTGTTATTGGCTCTCACTCAATAGCGTTACTTATATACTAAAGGTTTCAGATCTGGGCCGCTCGCCAGCTATGTATTGATTCCACCATGTGCTCGTATGTTCAAGCAGCCGGTCCTACACTATTTGACTTGTACAAATCGATGCACGATTTTGTTAAAGGACGTATGATTCGACGGTCACCTGAGGTATCCACGGTTGCTTTGCTTAACACCTGGTCGATCATGCAGATATAACTTTTTAGTTATGCGCCCACCTTGCTGGAAGAAAAAAGCTGGTATAACGTCTCTTTCACTGGACGCTATCCTCAGAACATGAACTTCCCGTCAGAGAGAAATCAACGAGAGTTGACCAGCAAACAACACCGAATTTTATTGTTCTCAGAGAGCATATGTCTGACCTTCACGACATGTGACATCTACTTATGTGAGATGTAAATAATTTGTGACACCGAACGTTTACTCACGTTAAATTTCCTCACTAGAACCCCGTTTGAAACAGAGCTATCATTAGAAATGCACCTTTGGCTGGCAACAATCGACTTTGAAGTTCGCACTGTTTGTTTTTTTGCTGTCGTGGACTTTCTGTTGCGATGCGTTAATACTTGCTTCTGTTCCTTCTGAAAACGCATACGTTTTAGCTACACGGCAGACTGTCGATTCGGTACGGTCTAAAAAGTTCATTTTTTTGGTGGCGGTTTGTCTGACGCATACCGATTGGATCATTGCTGATCTTCCCTCGAACGACGCACTATTGTTCGCTACGATAAATTTACTTTTTTGTAGTAGAAATAATTAATTTTTGCCTGGTACTAGAAGTAGCCAATGAACGCATGCCTGTTACGGCAATCACATTTACTATAGAAGTCAAATACACTTAGCTACCGTAAGAAATTCTATACGGGGTTGTTTGAATGAATGGGATATTACTTGAGTAGCGTCTCCGATGGCTTACGGGCCTTATTTGCTAGCCACTAGGCCATAAAATCCCGGAATAGCTTAGTGAGTAACGTACTTGCCCGCTAATCTTAGCGACACGTGGTCCAGATTTACACCTGAGCATAGACGCACAGTTCGTTCCGTGCTGAGAGCCAGCCAAGCTGATGGAGTGTTTAATGGCGATACCGGATGTAAAAGTCGAAACATGGAACCAAGGTCCATTGAGCGCAGGTGGACCTTAGCTCCGGTGCTTGCCTGGTTTTTGTTGTCGTCCTATTTAACGCATCTACGTCACTGGCAATGAATATGTATGATGTTCTGCCAGACGACTACGTATATCAAGACATGTAGGCAGTCTCAAGAGGTGCGCGTCAGGATCAGGTCATAGATAAGGTGGATTGACGCACTCTTCTTGATTGAATAGTAGAGCTGGAATAGGCAAACGATAACAATTGAATTTGCAACGAATTCAATCACTATCGTATTGTCGGTTGAATAATACTGTGTAATGTCGCTCTCTTACCGTTTTCACTGCGACTCCGCAGTCTATCGCCTAGCTCGCAAAACAATCTTCTTCGAGATGACAGTACAATTGCATTCATTGCTGCTAATCTTTTTCTCGCCTTTCGATGTCAGCGTCATTTTATGGTCTCATTGTTTCAATTCATACGAAACTATTATTAAGTAACGAATGTAGTCGATCATGATGCGGTGTGTTATGCTGCGATCCTTCGTTACTTGATTTTTTGCTTTTCTATCAATGCTTCACTCATATTTACCATAGATATTGATACGGATTTAACACCATTCCCATCACCAAATTTTAAGCATGTTTTCTTATATACAGCAGTAGGCACTCGCACACGACGAGCTTTGCTACATGTTTTTCTCTGTAGACAGGGCTCTTCGTATAAATCTTGACAAGAGACAAGCTATAATAGCCGTTGGTCATCAGTAGCGCGTCCTGATCATTGGTGTCCATTTGCGACAATACCACGGCACATCTTTAACTGGCTTGATGGTTTCATAAGATATGGGCCTGTTGCATTTGTCGATGTTGACAAATGCAACAGGCCCATCTTCGGTTTGGGTTTGTTGACGGCTTCATTCTACCACTATTTTTTCCCTATTTAATACACTGTATACTAACGTTCTTTCCTGTATACTACGAGTTTAGATATTCTCGTCATATCCGAATCGTTCTGTCGATTTTTTCCGCTTCCTTAGTTGTCGTAGAACCATTATCTTTCTCTGCTTTATCTTGCGTCGTGTATTTTCGGCAGTTCTATACAGGGCTTCTGCAAGCTAGATGTCAAAAAGGGACCGGGCGTGACGGTGGCTAAATGTGGACAGACCTTTTGAAAGAAAAATACGTTTGGGCTTAATGTTTATAACCAATCATACAGCAGACGAAATAGGGAGTGGATTTAGCCTGCCACAGTATGACTGCGATCCATAATCTTGATCCGTAAATGATTTTCTTGGAGGTGTAATTATCATCACTAATGTTTTGTTCGGTAATACAGCTAGGCGTGCATGCACACACGAACATAACGCTTTTATATGTTATGCATAGATGTATATATATCCATTGAGAATCTAGCACTATCATCAATCCTGAAATCACTTTTACTACAATTAACGATACGGCTTTTGCTCTAATTGCCATGGATACCGTCTTATCTTGTTTACCAACATTAACAGTGTCATGTTATCGTCTGTTAGCAGCCGATCTTAATATTCATAGAATGTTTTTCATGGTGTTTTGTATCGGCAATAGCATAGCTCAGCTGCCTATCTGCAGCATGAATAGTTCGTAGGCAATTTTACTCATATTACTAATTATAGCAATACTCGAATGGTGTATTGACATTTTCTAACGCTTGAGGGCATTGTTCGTCTATTTTGCGGCTGTCCTATTATATTTTTTCCGTGTAAGGAAAAAAAAAAGGAAATTTAGACGAAAGCACATGTTCTGTCTGTAGGCCGTATAAATGTGTGTATAACTAGGAGGGATATGCTTTTGAATGTAGATATAAGCTATTGTTGTATTTCATTTTTTTTTGTATATATTTATCTATCTCGACATTGATTAGAATTGAACATAATAATTACTAGTGCTGTAAATATCATGCTATGTCTCGACGCGATTTCTTTGCACGCTTTGGTTCAGCATCGTCATCATTATATCATATTAAGCCACCATTAAGCAAAGGTGATCGGTTATATGCACTTAACACTTATTTCCTTCCTCCGCTTTGTTCGGTGCGTTTATGACAGACGTTTACACTATTTTAATGTGTTATGTAAATTTTCTCTGGGTGTGAAGACTGGCTTCGTCTTTGAAGCCAACATCGCTCTATTTTGCTCTTGTTTGTAATACAACAATAATGTACACATATAAAACATGTATATACGTATATATATAAACATTGTTGTTTTTAATCGTCATAGATTATGCCTGTTAAACCCAAAAACTAAGAGTGCTAGCTTTCGTCTGTGAACGATTGCGATTAGAAAAAAAAATCTCTTGTGGTCCAACTGTCGAGGCAATCTGCTGTAGGCTAGCCATGTATTCATGGATTGATGATATACTATCATTGTGCCGTTCCAACTTGATGAATGTGATCAAAGTCCGGCTGGTAGCCATAAATACGATGGGTGACTACAGTGTTTTCCGAGATGAGGTGTGTTCCGAGATGTTGGAGCAGTGAAGACGTTAATGATGAAAGTGTGAAGCGTGTCTAGTGTTGTACTCACTTGTAGCCGGAACATAAGCGGAAAATACCAACGTAACATTCGATTCTATAACCTTGAACAAAGACATTGGTAGAGCTGTTGAACTACCGTGGATGTTCAATTCAGTTAATTAACAACAGCAACGACCGTCATTGTTTATTTATACTGTTTTCCAAACAATCATAAAATCGTATATGTTGAACTCACTAACTGAAATTTACGGATTGGGCTGTCTAACTGTCGATAATTATTAGATTTTGATTTCGAGTACGAATTAAAAATACTGCTAACGCGTACAACAACCATCTATGTAGGAACGGGCAGGTAAAGATTAGCAAAGAAGCATATTGTACAAAGGCGCAAACGCAACACAGATTTGTTGTACCCGCGTTTTGGACTGAGGCGTTTTTCTCGATGCTCCAAAAAATCGTATAACTCGTTGAGCCTAGAGAACCTTTTTGCCTGCGCACGAAAGATAGGACGGAAAAGAGCGGAAAATCTTCGTCGTTACGTCGACAATGCACAGTTCAACGAAAGTAGAACCCTGACTACACGAAAGCTTGTCGATAATTTTCTATTTATATGCGTATGAGAGTGTAGAAAGAGGGACTTGGCAGGAGGTCTGAGTCGTGGGCAGCACTAGTTGTAGTTAGCAAGGTTACCCGCAATATACATGTTGACAGAAAGGAGGAGTCTCCCCTATGTATATCAACATTGCTACGACCCTAAGCCTCGTTGCTTCGGACAATGACGGTGGTAGCTCTAATTAACAAGTAGAATTGTTTTACTCTGATTTCTTCTATTCTCCGCTCCGCAGTTGCCTCGTGGCAAGGCGACTGAACAAGCAAAGGCAGTCCGTAGAAGATTCCTAGTTAGGAAAGTTAGCGCTAGTTAGAAAAGAGAACGATTTAGCTAACGACATAACGGCTACAGCACGCGCCCCAAAAGATCCATGTGAAATTGCATGAGAAGTGAAAAGAAAATCGTTAAGCCCGATTGTCTCGGCTTTTCGTAGTAGTTGATACAGACTTTCGCTGTGAACTGTTCTCCTCCCGAAACTCCAATTGACGAACTATTTGTTCGAGCCCATAAATGTGTAGAGTAAAATCTAAAAGTTTACAAACGAAAAGTTGCAAAGGTGATTCTCATACACCTAGATGCAATGATAGAGTCGATAATCAAAGTAGGTTTTAGGATTTTTTTGTGACACGGTGTACTTCACCATCGTATCATGCTAATTAAGGCATCTTATAAAGTAGGTGGTGAAGTACGCGCGGAATTATTTCAGACAAAGTAACATTATTCACGTGTGTGCAATGCAAACCGATCATAACGTAGCTGATGTCGGCGTAATGATTATCAAGCCCATAAATAGAGTCCGCCGTTCATCACAGCCAGCAATGCTAAGGTATATAGTATACTTTAATAATAATGAAGCATACTTTAATAAATATAAAGTATAAACATAAAGTATACTTTAATAAATATAAAGTATAAACATAAAGTATACTTTAATAAATATAAAGTATA